>NC_067310.1:661152-688416 GCF_020740795.1 Apus apus | reverse complement strand
GGCTTCCAACGGGCAATTAGAGGGTTCCGAGGTGTAATTAGCGGGTTCCTAGGTGTGACTAGGGCGTTTCTAGACGCAATTATTGGCTTCCTAGGGGTAATTAGCGGATCCAGGTGGCTATTTGCGTAATTTTCGCCATTAACGTAAGTTGATCTTTCGGTTTCCTAGGGCTAATTAGGGGCTTCCAACGGGCAATTAGAGGGTTCCTAGGTGTAATTATCGGGTTCCTAGGTGTGAATAGAGCGTTTCTAGAGGCAATTAGTGGCTTCCTAGGGGTAATTAGCGGGTCCAGGTGTCTATTTGCGTAAGTTGCGCTATTTGCATAATTTTCGCCATTAACGTAAGTTGATCTTTCGGTTTCCTAGGGCTAATTAGGGGCTTCCAACGGGCAATTAGAGGGTTCCTAGGTGTAATTAGCGGGTTCCAGCTGTGAATAGGGGGTTTCTAGAGGCAATTAGTGGCTTCCTAGGGGTAATTAGCGGGTCCAGGTGGCTATTTGCCTAATGTGCGCTATTTGCATAATTTGCCCCATTTGCGTAAGTTGATCTTTCGGTTTCCTAGGGCTAAGTAGGGGCTTCCAACAGGCAATTAGAGGGTTCCTAGGTGTAATTAGCGGGTTCCTAGGTATGAATAGGGCGTTTGCAGAGGCAATTAGTGGCTTCCTAGGGGTAATTAGCGGGTCCAGGTGTCTATTTGCGTAAGTTGCGCTATTTGCCTAATTTGCGCCATTTGCCTAAGTTGATCTTTCGGTTTCCTAGGGCTAAGTAGGGCTTCCAGCGGGCAATTAGATGATTCCTAGGTGTAATTAGCGGGTTCCAGCTGTGAATAGGGGGTTTCTAGAGGCAATTAGTGGCTTCCTAGGGGTAATTAGGGGGTCCAGGTGGCTATTTGCCTAATTTGCGCCATTTGCGTAAGTTGATCTTTCGGTTTCCTCGGGCTAATTAGGGGCTTCCAAGGGGTAATTAGAGGGTTCCTATGTTTAATTAGCGGGTTCCTAGGTATGAATAGGGCGTTTGCAGAGGCAATTAGTGGCTTCCTAGGGGTAATTAGGGGGTCCAGGTGGCTATTTGCCTAATGTGCGCTATTTGCATAATTAGCGCCATTTGCCTAAGTTGATCTTTCGGTTTCCTAGGGCTAAGTAGGGGCTTCCAACGGGCAGTTAGAGGGTTCCTAGGTGTAATTAGCGGGTTCCTAGGTGTGAATAAGGCGTTTGCAGAGGCAATTAGTGGCTTCCTAGTGGTAATTAGCTGGTCCAGGTGTCTATTTGCGTAAGTTGCGCTATTTGCCTAATTTGCGCCATTTGCGTAAGTTGATCTTTCTGTTTCCTAGGACTAATTAGGGGCTTCCAACGGGCAATTAGAGGGTTCCTAGGTGTAATTAGCGGGTTCCTAGGTGTTAATAGGGCGTTTGCAGAGGCAGTTAGTGGCTTCCTAGGGGTAATTAGCGTGTCCAGGTGGCTATTTGCGTAATTTGTGCCATTTGCGTAAGTTGATCTTTCGTTTTCCTAGGGCTAATTAGGGGCTTCCAACGGGCAGTTAGAGGGTTCCTAGGTGTAATTAGCTGGTTCCTAGGTGTGAATAGGGCGTTTTCAAAGGCAACTAGTGGCTTCCTAGGGGTAATTAGGCGTGTCTATTGCGTAAGTTGCGCTATTTGCCTAATTTGCGCCATTTGCGTAAGTTGATCTTTCGGTTTCCTAGGGCTAATTAGGGGCTTCCAACGGGCAGTTAGAGGGTTCCTAGGTGTAATTAGCGGGTTCCTAGGTATGAATAGGGCGTTTGCAGAGGCAATTAGTGGCTTCCTAGGGGTAATTAGCGTGTCCAGGTGTCTATTTGCGTAAGTTGCGCTATTTGCATAATTTGCGCCATTTGCGTAAGTTGATCTTTCGGTTTCCTAGGGCTAAGTAGGGGCTTCCAACGGGCAATTAGATGGTTCCTAGGTGTAATTAGCGAGTTCCAGCTGTGAATAGGGCGTTTCTAGAGGCAATTAGTGGCTTCCTAGGGGTAATTAGGGGGTCCAGGTGGCTATTTGCCTAATTTGCGCCATTTGCGTAAGTTGATCTTTCGGTTTCCTAGGGCTAATTAGGGGCTTCCAACGGGCAATTAGAGGGTTCCTAGGTGTAATTAGCGGGTTCCTAGGTATGAATAGGGCGTTTGCAGAGGCAATTAGTGGCTTCCTAGGGGTAATTAGTGGGTCCAGGTGGTTATTTGCGTAAGTTGCCCTATTTGCATAATTTGCCCCATTTGCGTAAGTTGATCTTTTGGTTTCCTAGAGCTTATTAGGGGCTTCCAACGGGCAATTAGAGGGTTCCTAGGTGTAATTCGGGGGTTTCTAGGTGTGAATAGGGCGTTTGCAGAGGCAATTAGTGGCTTCCTAGGTGTAAATAGGGGGTCCAGGTGGCTATTTGCGTAAGTTGCCCTATTTGCATAATTTGCGCCATTTGCGTAAGTTGATCTTTCGGTTTCCTAGGGCTAATTAGGGGCTTCCAACGGGCTATTAAAGGGTTCTTGGGTGTAATTATGGGGGTTTCTACGTGTGAATAGGGCGTTTGCAGAGGCAATTAGTGGCTTCCTAGGGGTAATTAGGGGGGTCCAGGTGGCTATTTGCGTAAATTGCCCTATTTGCATAATTTGCGCCATTTGCGTAAGTTGATCTTTCGGTTTCCTAGGGCTAATTAGGGGCTTCCAACGGGCAATTAGCGGGTTCCTAGGTATGAATAAGACTTTTGCAGACCCAATTCGTGGCTTCCTAGTGGTAATTAGCGGGTCCAGGTGGCTATTTGCGTAATTTTCGCCATTAACGTAAGTTGATCTTTCGGTTTCCTAGGGCTAATTAGGGGCTTCCAACGGGCAATTAGAGGGTTCCTAGGTGTAATTAGCGGGTTCCAGCTGTGAATAGGGCGTTTCTAGAGGCAATTAGAAGGGATCGAAGGCATAATTCGGGGGTCCTAGCTGCTATTCGCGTGAGTTGCGGTATTTGAACTATTTTCGTAAGTTGCTCTATTTGCATAAGTTGCGCCATTTGCGTAAGTTTGTCTTTCGGTTTTGCTAGGGCTAATTAGTGGCTTCCAAGGGGCAATTAGAGGGTTCCTAGGTGTAATTAGCGGGTTCCTAGGTGTTAATAGGGCGTTTCTAGAGGCAATTAGTGGCTTCCTAGGGGTAATTAGGGGGTCCAGGTGGGTATTTGCGTAAGTTGCCCTATTTGCATAATTTGCCCCATTTGCGTAAGTTGATCTTTCTGTTTCCTAGTTCTAATTAGGGGCTTCCAACGGGCAATTAGAGGGTTCCTAGGTGTAATTAGGGGGTTTCTAGGTGGGAATAGGGCGTTTGCAGAGGCAATTAGTGGCTTCGTATTGGTAATTAGGGGGTCCAAGTGGCTATTTGCCTAAGTTGCCCTATTTGCATAATTTGCCTCATTTGTGTAAGTTGATCTTTCTGTTTCCTAGGGCTAATCTAGGGCTTCCAACGGGCAATTAGAGGGTTCCTAGGTGTAGTTGGTGGGTCTCTAGGTGTGAACAGGGCGTTTGCAGAGGCAATTAGTTACTTCCTAGGGTAATTAGGGGGTCCAGGTGGCTATTTGCGTAAGTTGCCCTATTTGCATAATTTGCCCCATTTGTGTAAGTTGATCTTTCTGTTTCCTAGGGCTAATTAGGGGCTTCCAATGGGCAATTAGAGGGTTCCTAGGTGTAATTAGGGGGTTTCTAGGTGTGAATAGGGCGTTTGCAGAGGCAAGGAGTTCGAAGTTATAATTAGGGGGTCCAGGTGGCTATTTGCGTAAGTTGCCCTATTTGCATAATTTGCCCCATTTGCGTAAGTTGATCTTTCGGTTTCCTAGGGCTAATTAGGGGCTTCCAACGGGCAATTAGAGGGTTCCTAGGTGTAATTCGGGGGTTTCTAGGTGGGAATAGGGCGTTTGCAGAGGCAATTAGTGGCTTCCTAGGGGTAATTAGGGGGTCCAGGTGGCTATTTGCGTAAGTTGCCCTATTTGCATAATTTGCCCCATTTGCGTAAGTTGATCTTTCTGTTTCCTAGGTCTAATTAGGGGCTTCCAACGGGCAATTAGAGGGTTTCTAGGTGTAATTAGGGGGGTTGTAGGTGGGAATAAGGCGTTTTCAGACGCAATTAGTGGCTTCGTATTGGTAATTAGGGGGTCCTAGCGGCTATTTGCTTAAGTTGCCCTATTTGCATAATTTGCCCCATTTGTGTAAGTTGATCTTTCGGTTTCCTAGGGCTAATTAGGGGCTTCCAACGGGCAATTAGAGGGTTCCTAGGTGTAGTTGGTGGGTCTCTAGGTGTGAACAGGGCGTTTGCAGAGGCAATTAGTTACTTCCTAGGGTAATTAGGGGGTCCAGGTGGCTATTTGCGTAAGTTGCCCTATTTGCATAATTTGCCCCATTTGCGTAAGTTGATCTTTCTGTTTCCTAGGGCTAATTAGGGGCTTCCAACGGGCAATTAGAGGGTTCCTAGGTGTAATTAGGGGGTTTCTAGGTGTGAATACGGCGTTTGCAGAGGCAATTAGTTACTTCCTAGGGTAATTAGGGGGTCCAGGTGGCTATTTGCGTAAGTTGCCCTATTTGCATAATTTGCCCCATTTGCGTAAGTTGATCTTTCGGTTTCCTAGGGCTAATTAGGGGCTTCCAACGGGCAATTAGAGGGTTCCTAGGTGTAATTCGGGGGTTTCTAGGTGTGAATAGGGCGTTTGCAGAGGCAATTAGTGGCTTCCTAGGGCTAATTAGGGGCTTCCAACGGGCAATTAGAGGGTTCCTAGGTGTAATTATCGGGTTCCTAGGTGTGAATAGGGCATTTGCAGAGGCAATTAGTGGCTTCCTAGGGGTAATTAGGGGGTCCAGGTGGCTATTTGCGTAAGTAGCGCTATTTGCATAATTTGCGCTATTTGCGTAAGTTGATCTTTCGGTTTTGCTAGGGCTAATTAGGGGCTTCCAAGGGGCAATTAGAGGGTTCCTGGATGTAATTAGCGGGTTCCAGCTGTGAATAGGGGGTTTCTAGAGGCAATTAGTGGCTTCCTAGGGGTAATTAGCTGGTCCAGGTGTCTATTTGCGTAAGTTGCGCTATTTGCATAATTTGCCCCATTTGCGTAAGTTGATCTTTCCGTTTCCTAGGGCTAATTAGGGGCTTCCAACGGGCAATTAGAGGGTTCCTAGGTGTAATTAGCGGGTTCCTAGGTCTGACAATGGCGTTTCTAGAGGCAATTATTTGTTCCTAGGGGTAATTAGTGGGTCCGGGTGGGTATTTGCATTATTTTCGCCATTAACGTAAGTTGATCTTTCGGTTTCCTAGGGCTAATTAGGGGCTTCCAACGGGCAATTAGAGGGTTCCTATGAGTAATTAGCGGGTTCCTAGGTCTGACTAGGGCGTTTGCAGAGGCAATTAGTGGCTTCCTAGGGGTAATTAGTGGTTCCAGGTGGGTATTTGCGTTATTTTCGCCATTAACGTACGTTGATCTTTCGGTTTCCTAGGGCTAATTAGGGGCTTCAAACGGGCAATTAGTGGGTTCCTAGGTATGAATAGGGCGTTTGCAGAGGCAATTAGTGGCTTCCTACGGGTAATTAGAGGGTCCAGGTGGCTATTTGCATAATTTGTGCCATTTGCGTATGTTGATCTTTCGTTTTCCTAGGGCTAATTAGGGGCTTCCAACGGGCAATTAGAGGGTTCCTAGGTGTAATTAGCGGGTTCCTAGGTGTGAATAAGGCGTTTGCAGAGGCAATTAGTGGCTTCCTAGTGGTAATTAGCTGGTCCAGGTGTCTATTTGTGTAAGTTGCGCTATTTGCATAATTTGCGGCATTTGCGTAAGTTGATCTTTCGGTTTCCTAGGGCTAAGTAGGGGCTTCGAACGGGCAATTAGAGGGTTCCTAGGTGTAATTAGCGGGTTCCTAGGTGTGAATAGGGCGTTTGCAAAGGCAGTTAGTGGCTTCCTAGGGGTAATTAGCTGGTCCAGGTGGGTATTTGCGTAATTTTCGCCATTAACGTAAGTTGATCTTTCGTTATCCTATGGCTAAGTAGGGGATTCCAACGGGCAATTAGAGGGTTCTGAGGTGTAATTAGCGGGTTACTAGTGTGGGACTAGGGCGTTTTCTCGAGGCAATTAGTGGCTTCCTAGGGTGTAATTAGCGGGCCAGGGGGGTATTTGCCTAATTTTCACTATTAACGTTATGTTGATCTTTCGTTTCCTAGGGTAATTAGGGGGCTTCCAAGGGCATGGAGAGGGTTCCTAGGTGTATTTAGGGGGTTCCACCTGTGAATAGGGCTTTTCTAGAGCAAATTATACGGGGTTTCGAAGGCTAATTAGGGGGTCATAGCTACTAGTCTCGTAAGTTGCGTATTGGCGCTCTTTCGTAAGTTGCGCAATTTGCCTAATTTGCACAATTTGCGTAAGTTGATCCTTTCGTTTCCTAGGGCTAATTAGGGGCTTCCAAGGGCAATTAGAGGGTTCCTGGTTGTAATTAGCGGGTTTCATCTGTGAATAGTGGGTTTTCTAGAGGCAATTAGTGGCTTCCCTAGGGGTATTTAGTGGGTCAGGTGTCTATTTGCCTAATGTGCGCTATTTGCATAATTTGCGCCATTTGCGTAAGTTGATCTTTCGGTTTCCTAGGGCTAATTAGGGGCTTCCAACGGGCAGTTAGAGGGTTCCTAGGTGTAATTAGCGGGTTCCTAGGTGTGAATAGGGCGTTTCTAGAGATAATTAGTGGCTTCCTAGTGGTAATTAGGGGGTCTAGGTGTCTATTTGCGTAAGTTGCCCTATTTGCATAATTTGTCCCATTTGCGTAAGTTGATCTTTCTGTTTCCTAGGGCTAATTAGGGGCTTACAACGGGCAATTAGAGGGTTCCTACGTGTAATTAGCGGGTTCCTACGTTTGAATATGGCGTTTGCAGATGCAGTCAGTGGCTTCCTAGAGGTAATTAGCGGGTCCAGGTGGCTATTTGCCTAATGTGCGCTATTTGCATAATTAGCGCCATTTGTCTAAGTTGATCTTTCGGTTTCCTAGGGCTAAATAGGGGCTTCCAAGGGGCAATTAGAGGGTTCCTAGGTGTAATTAGCGGGTTCCTAGGTGTTAATAGGGCGTTTGCAGAGGCAATTAGTGGCTTCCTAGTGGTAATTAGCTGGTCCAGGTGGGTATTTGCTTAATTTTCGCCATTAACGTAAGTTGATCTTTCGGTTTCCTAGGGCTAATTAGTGGCTTCCAACGGGCAATTAGAGGGTTCCGAGGTGTAATTTGGGGGTTCCTAGGTGTTAATAGGGCGTTTCTAGAGGCAATTAGTGGCTTCCTAGGGGTAATTAGCTGGTCCAGGTGTCTATTTGCGTAAGTTGCGCTATTTGCATAATTTGCCCCATTTGCGTAAGTTGATCTTTCGGTTTCCTAGGGCTAATTATGGGCTTCCAACGGGCAATTAGAGGGTTCCTAGGTGAAATTAGCGGGTTCCAGCTGTGAATAGGGGGTTTCTAGAGGGAATTAGTGGCTTCCTAGGGGTAATTAGCGAGTCCAGGTGGGTATTTGCCTAATGTGCGCTATTTGCATAATTTGCGCCATTAAGGTAAGTTGATCTTTCGATTTCCTAGGTCTAATTAGGGGCTTCCAACGGGCAGTTAGAGGGTTCCTAGGTGTGAATAGGGCGTTTGCAGAGGCAATTAGTGGCTTCCTAGGGGTAATTAGCTGGTCCAGGTGTCTATTTGCGTAAGTTGCGCTATTTGCATAATTTGCGCCATTTGCGTAAGTTGATCTTTCGGTTTCCTAGGGCTAATTAGGGGCTTCCAAGGGGCAGTTAGAGGGTTCCTAGGTGTAATTAGCGGGTTCCTAGGTGTGAATAGGGCGTTTGCAGAGGCAATTAGTGGCTTCCTAGGGGTAATTAGCTGGTCCAGGTGGGTATTTGCGTAATTTTCGCCATTAATGTAAGTTGATCTTTCGTTTTCCTAGGTCTAATTACGGGCTTCTAATGGGCAATTAGAGGGTTCCTAGGTGTGATTAGCGGGTTCCTAGGTGTTAATACGGCGTTTGCAGAGACAATTAGTGGTTTCCTAGGGGTAATTAGCTGGTCCAGGTGGGTATTTGCGTAATTTTCGCCATTAACGTAAGTTGATCTTTCGGTTTCCTAGGGCTAATTAGGGGCTTCCAACGGGCAGTTAGAGGGTTCCTAGGTGTAATTAGCGGGTTCCTAGGTGTGAATAGGGCGTTTTCAGAGGCAATTAGTGGCTTCCTGGGGGTAATTAGCTGGTCCAGGTGGGTATTTGCTTAATTTTCGCCATTAACGTAAGTTGATCTTTTGGTTTCCTAGGGCTAATTAGGGGCTTCCAACGGGCAATTAGAGGGTTCCTAGGTGTAATTAGCGGGTTCCAGCTGTTACTAGGGGGTTTCTAGAGGAAATTAGTGGCTTCCTAGGGGTAATTAGCGGGTCCAGGTGGCTATTTGCCTAATGTGCGCTATTTGCATAATTTGCCCCATTTGCGTAAGTTGATCTTTCCGTTTCCTAGGGCTAATTAGGGGCTTCCAACGGGCAATTAGAGGGTTCCTAGGTGTAATTAGCGGGTTCCTAGGTATGAATAGGGCGTTTTCAGAGGCAATTAGTGGCTTTCTAGGGGTAATTAGGGGGTCCAGGTGGCTATTTGCCTAATGTGCGCTATTTGCATAATTAGCGCCATTTGCCTAAGTTGATCTTTCGGTTTCCTAGGGCTAAGTAGGGGCTTCCAACGGGCAATTAGAGGGTTCCTAGGTGTAATTAGCGGGTTCCTAGGTGTGAATAGGGCGTTTGCAGAGGCAGTTAGTGGCTTCCTAGTGGTAATTAGCGTGTCCACGTGGCTATTTGCCTAATTTGCGCCATTTGCGTAAGTTGACCTTTCGTTTTCCTAGGGCTAATTAGGGGCTTCCAACGGGCAGTTAGAGGGTTCCTAGGTGTAATTAGTGGGTTCCTAGGTGTTAATACGGCGTTTTCAGAGGCAACTAGTGGCTTCCTAGGGGTAATTAGCGTATCCAGGTGGCTATTTGCCTAATTTACGCCATTTGCGTAAGTTGATCTTTCGGTTTCCTAGGTCTAATTAGGGGCTTCCAACGGGCAGTTAGAGGGTTCCTAGGTGTAATTAGCGGGTTCCTAGGTGTGAATAGGGCGTTTCTAGTGATAATTAGTGGCTTCCTAGTGGTAATTAGGGGGTCTAGGTGTCTATTTGCGTAAGTTGCGCTATTTGCCTAATTTGCGCCACATGCGTAAGTTGATCTTTCTGTTTCCTAGGGCTAATTAGGGGCTTACAACGGGCAATTAGAGGGTTCCGAGGTGTAATTAGCGGGTTCCTAGGTTTGAATAGGGCGTTTGCAGAGGCAATTAGTGGCTTCCTAGGGGTAATTAGCGGGTCCAGGTGGCTATTTGCCTAATGTGCGCTATTTGCATAATTAGCGCCATTTGCCTAAGTTGATCTTTCGGTTTCCTAGGGCTAAGTAGGGGCTTCCAAGGGGCAATTAGAGGGTTCCTAGGTGAAATTAGCGGGTTCCAGCTGTGAATAGGGGGTTTCTGGAGGGAATTAGTGGCTTCCTAGGGGTAATTAGCGAGTCCAGGTGGGTATTTGCCTAATGTGCGCTATTTGCATAATTTGCGCCATTAACGTAAGTTGATCTTTCGGTTTCCTAGGGCTAAGTAGGGGCTTCCAACGGGCAATTAGAGGGTTCCTAGGTGTGATTAGCGGGTTCCTAGGTGTGAATAGGGCGTTTGCAGAGGCAATTAGTGGCTTCCTAGGAGTAATTAACTGGTCCAGGTGGCTATTTGCCTAATTTTCGCCATGAACATAAGTTGATCTTTCGGTTTCCTAGGGCTAATTAGGGGCTTCCAACTGGCAATTAGAGGGTTCCTAGGTGTCATTAGCGGGTTCCTAGGTGTTAATAGGGCGTTTGCAGAGGCAGTTAGTGGCTTCCTAGGGGTAATTAGCTGGTCCAGGTGGGTATTTGCCTAATTTTCGCCATTAACGTAAGTTGATCTTTCGGTTTCCTAGGGCTAATTAGGGGCTTCCAACGGGCAATTAGAGGGTTCCTAGGTGTAATTAGCGGGTTCCTAGTTGTTAATAGGGCGTTTCTAGATGCAATTAGTGGCTTCCTAGGGTTAATTAGCTGGGTCCAGGTGGGTATTTGCGTAATTTTCGCCATTAACGTAAGTTGATCTTTCGGTTTCCTAGGGCTAATTAGGGGCTTTCCAACGGGCAGATTAGAGGGTTCCTAGGTGTAATTAGCGGGTTCCTAGGTGTGAATAGGGCATTTTCTAGTGAAAATAGTGGCTTTCCTAGTGGTAATTAGGGGGTCTAGGGTGTCTATTTGCGTGAAGTGCGCTATTTGCCTAATTTGCGCCACATGCGAAAGTTGATCTTTCTGTTTTCCTAGGGCTAATTAGGGCTTACAACGGGGCAATTAGAGGGTTCCGAGGTGTAATTAGCGGGTTCCTAGGTTTGAATATGGCGTTTGGCAGAAGGCCAGTCAGTGGCTGCCTAGAGGAATTAGCGGGGTCCAGGTGGCTATTTGGCCTAATGTGCGCTATTTGCATAATTAGCGCCATTTGCCTAAGTTGATCTTTCGGTTTCCTAGGGCTAAGTTGGGGCTTCAAGGGCAATTCAGAGGGTTCCTAGGTGAAATTAGCGGGTTCCAGCTGTGAATAGGGGGTTTCTGGAGGGAATTAGTGGCTTCCTAGGGGTAATTAGCGAGTCCAGGTGGGTATTTGCCTAATGTGCGCTATTTGCATAATTTGCGCCATTAACGTAAGTTGATCTTTCGGTTTCCTAGGGCTAAGTAGGGGCTTCCAAGGGGCAATTAGAGGGTTCCTAGGTGTAATTAGCGGGTTCCTAGGTGTGAATAGGGCGTTTGCAGAGGCAATTAGTGGCTTCCTAGGAGTAATTAGCGGGTCCAGGTGGCTATTTGCCTAATTTTCGCCATTAACATAAGTTGATCTTTCGGTTTCCTAGGGCTAATTAGGGGCTTCCAACTGGCAATTAGAGGGTTCCGAGGTGTAATTAGCGGGTTCCTAGATGTTAATAGGGCGTTTGCAGAGGCAATTAGTGGCTTCCTAGGAGTAATTAGCTGGTCCAGGTGGGTATTTGCGTAATTTTCGCCATTAACGTAAGTTGATCATTCGGTTTCCTAGGGCTAATTAGGGGCTTCCAACGGGCAATTAGAGGGTTCCTAGGTGTAATTAGCGGGTTCCTAGGTGTGAATAAGGCGTTTGCAGAGGCAGTTAGTGGCTTCCTAGGGGTAATTAGCGGGTCCAGGTGTCTATTTGCGTAAGTTGCGCTATTTGCATAATTTTCGCCATTAACGTAAGTTGATCTTTCGGTTTCCTAGGGCTAATTAGGGGCTTCCAACGGGCAATTAGATGATTCCTAGGTGTAATTAGCGAGTTCCAGCTGTGAATAGGGGGTTTCTAGAGGCAATTAGTGGCTTCCTAGGGGTAATTAGCGGGTCCAGGTGGCTATTTGCCTAATGTGCGCTATTTGCATAATTTGCGCCATTTGCGTAAGTTGATCTTTCGGTTTCCTAGGGCTAAGTAGGGGCTTCCAACGGGCAGTTAGAGGGTTCCTAGGTGTAATTAGCGGGTTCCTAGGTATGAATAGGGCGTTTGAAGAGGCAATTAGTGGCTTCCTAGGGGTAATTAGCGTGTCCAGGTGTCTATTTGTGTAAGTTGCGCTATTTGCCTAATTTGCGCCATTTGCCTAAGTTGATCTTTCGGTTTCCTAGGGCTAAGTAGGGGCTTCCAACGGGCAATTAGAGGGTTCCTAGGTGTAATTAGCGAGTTCCAGCTGTGAATAGGGGGTTTCTAGAGGCAATTAGTGGCTTCCTAGGGGTAATTAGGGGGTCCAGGTGGCTATTTGCCTAATTTGCGCCATTTGCGTAAGTTGATCTTTCGGTTTCCTCGGGCTAATTAGGGGCTTCCAACGGGCAATTAGAGGGTTCCTACGTGTAATTAGCGGGTTCCTAGGTATGAATAGGGCGTTTGCAGAGGCAATTAGTGGCTTCCTAGGTGTAATTATGGGGTCCAGGTGGCTATTTGCCTAATGTGCGCTATTTGCATAATTAGCGCCATTTGCGTAAGTTGATCTTTCGGTTTCCTAGGGCTAAGTAGGGGCTTCCAACGGGCAATTAGAGGGTTCCTAGGTGTAATTAGCGGGTTCCTAGGTGTGAATAAGGCGTTTGCAGAGGCAATTAGTGGCTTCCTAGTGGTAATTAGCTGGTCCAGGTGTCTATTTGCGTAAGTTGCGCTATTTGCCTAATTTGCGCCATTTGCGTAAGTTGATCTTTCTGTTTCCTAGGGCTAATTAGGGGCTTCCAACGGGCAATTAGAGGGTTCCTAGGTGTAATTAGCGGGTTCCTAGGTGTTAATAGGGCGTTTGCAGAGGCAGTTAGTGGCTTCCTAGGGGTAATTAGCGTGTCCAGGTGGCTATTTGCTTAATTTGTGCCATTTGCGTAAGTTGATCTTTCGTTTTCCTAGGGCTAATTAGGGGCTTCCAACGGTCAGTTAGAGGGTTCCTAGGTGTAATTAGTTGGTTCCTAGGTATGAATAGGGCGTTTTCAAAGGCAACTAGTGGCTTCCTAGAGGTAATTAGCGTGTCCAGGTGGCTATTTGCCTAATTTGCGCCATTTGCGTAAGTTGATCTTTCATTTTCCTAGGGCTAATTAGGGGCTTCCAACGGGCAGTTAGAGGGTTCCTAGGTGTAATTAGCGGGTTCCTAGGTATGAATAGGGCGTTTGCAGAGGCAATTAGTGGCTTCCTAGGGGTAATTAGCGTGTCCAGGTGTCTATTTGCGTAAGTTGCGCTATTTGCATAATTAGCGCCATTTGCGTAAGTTGATCTTTCGGTTTCCTAGGGCTAAGTAGGGGCTTCCAAGGGGCAATTAGATGGTTCCTAGGTGTAATTAGCGAGTTCCAGCTGTGAATAGAGGGTTTCTAGAGGCAATTAGTGGCTTCCTAGGGGTAATTAGGGGGTCCAGGTGGCTATTTGCCTAATTTGCGCCATTTGCGTAAGTTGATCTTTCGGTTTCCTAGGGCTAATTAGGGGCTTCCAACGGGCAATTAGAGGGTTCCTAGGTGTAATTAGCGGGTTCCTAGGTATGAATAGGGCGTTTGCAGAGGCAATTAGTGGCTTCCTAGGGTAATTAGTGGGTCCAGGTTGCTATTTGCGTAAGTTGCCCTATTTGCATAATATTCCCCATTTGCGTAAGTTGATCTTTTGGTTTCCTAGGGCTAACTAGGGGCTTCCAACGGGCAATTAGAGGGTTCCTAGGTGTAATTCGGGGGTTTCTAGGTGTGAATAGGGCGTTTGCAGAGGCAATTAGTGGCTTCCTAGGGGTAAATAGGGGGTCCAGGTGGCTATTTGCGTAAGTTGCCCTATTTTCATAATTTGCGCCAGTTGCGTAAGTTGATCTTTCGGTTTCCTAGGGCTAATTAGGGGCTTCCAACGGGCTATTAAAGGGTTCCTGGGTGTAATTATGGGGGTTTCTACGTGTGAATAGGGCGTTTGCAGAGGCAATTAGTGGCTTCCTAGGGGTAATTAGTGGGTCCAGGTGGCTATTTGCCTAAGTTGCCCTATTTGCATAATTTACCCCATTTGCGTAAGTTGATCTTTCTGTTTCCTAGGGCTAATTAGGGGCTTCCAACGGGCAATTAGCGGGTTCCTAGGTATGAATAAGACTTTTGCAGACCCAATTCGTGGCTTCCTAGTGGTAATTAGGGGGTCCAGGTGTCTTTTTGCGTAATTTTCGCCATTAACGTAAGTTGATCTTTCGGTTTCCTAGGGCTAATTAAGGGCTTCCAACGGGCAATTAGAGGGTTCCTAGGTGTAATTAGCGGCTTCCAGCTGTGAATAGGGCGTTTCTAGAGGCAATTATAAGGGTTTGAAGGCATAATTAGGGCGCCCTAGCTGCTAGTCTCGTGAGTTGCGGTATTTGAGATATTTTAGTAAGTTGCTCTATTTTCCTAATTTGCGCCATTTGCGTAAGTTTATCTTTCGGTTTCCTAGGGCTAATTAGTGGCTTCCAACGGACAATTAGAGAGTTCCTAGGTGTAATTAGCGGGTTCCTAGATGTGAATAGGGCGTTTCTAGAGGCAATTAGTGGCTTCCTAGGGGTAATTAGGGGGTCCAGGTGGGTATTTGCGTAAGTTGCCCTATTTGCATAATTTGCCCCATTTGCGTAAGTTGATCTTTCTGTTTCCTAGTTCTAATTAGGGGCTTCCAACGGGCAATTAGAGTGTTACTAGGTGTAATTAGGGGGTTTCTAGGTGGGAATAGGGCGTTTGCAGAGGCAATTAGTGGCTTCGTATTGGTAATTAGGGGGTCCAAGTGGCTATTTGCCTAAGTTGCCCTATTTGCATAATTTGCCTCATTTGTGTAAGTTGATCTTTCTGTTTCCTAGGGCTAATCTAGGCTTCCAACGGGCAATTAGAGGGTTCCTAGGTGTAGTTGGTGGGTCTCTAGGTGTGAACAGGGCGTTTGCAGAGGCAAGTAGTTACTTCCTAGGGTAATTAGTGGGTCCAGGTGGATATCTGCGTAAGTTGCCCTATTTGCATAATTTGCCCCATTTGTGTAAGTTGATCTTTCTGTTTCCTAGGGCTAATTAGGGGCTTCCAATGGGCAATTAGAGGGTTCCTAGGTGTAATTAGGGGGTTTCTAGGTGTGAATAGGGCGTTTGCAGAGGCAAGTAGTTAATTTACAGGGTAATTAGGGGGTCCAGGTGGCTATTTGCGTAAGTTGCCCTATTTGCATAATTTGCCCCATTTGCGTAAGTTGATCTTTCGGTTTCCTAGGGCTAATTAGGGGCTTCCAACGGGCAATTAGAGGGTTCCTAGGTGTAATTCGGGGGTTTCTAGGTGTGAATAGGGCGTTTGCAGAGGCAATTAGTGGCTTCCTAGGGGTAATTAGGGGGTCCAGGTGGCTATTTGCGTAAGTTGCCCTATTTGCATAATTTGCCCCATTTGCGTAAGTTGATCTTTCTGTTTCCTAGGTCTAATTAGGGGCTTCCAAGGGGCAATTAGAGGGTTTCTAGGTGTAATTAGGGGGGTTGTAGGTGGGAATAAGGCGTTTTCAGACGCAATTAGTGGCTTCGTATTGGTAATTAGGGGGTCCAAGTGGCTATTTGCTTAAGTTGCCCTATTTGCATAATTTGCCTCATTTGTGTAACTTGATCTTTCGGTTTCCTAGGGCTAATTAGGGGCTTCCAACGGGCAATTAGAGGGTTCCTAGGTGTAGTTGGTGGGTCTCTAGGTGTGAACAGGGCGTTTGCAGAGGCAATTAGTTACTTCCTAGGGTAATTAGTGGGTCCAGGTGGCTATTTGCGTAAGTTGCCCTATTTGCATAATTTGCCCCATTTGCGTAAGTTGATCTTTCTGTTTCCTAGGGCTAATTAGGGGCTTCCAACGGGCAATTAGAGGGTTCCTAGGTGTAATTAGGGGGTTTCTAGGTGTGAATAGGGCGTTTGCAGAGGCAAGTAGTTACTTTATAGGGTAATTAGGGGGTCCAGGTGGCTATTTGCGTAAGTTGCCCTATTTGCATAATTTGCCCCATTTGCGTAAGTTGATCTTTCGGTTTC
Organism: Apus apus; assembly: GCF_020740795.1. NCBI lineage: Eukaryota > Metazoa > Chordata > Aves > Apodiformes > Apodidae > Apus > Apus apus. The sequence goes on along the minus strand of NC_067310.1, from coordinate 672,861 downwards.
CTAGGGCTAATTAGGGGTTTCCAACGGGCAATTAGAGGGTTCCTAGGTGTAATTCGGGGGTTTCTAGGTGTGAATAGGGCGTTTGCAGAGGCAATTAGTGGCTTCCTAGGGCTAATTAGGGGCTTCCAACGGGCCATTAGAGGGTTCCTAGGTGTAATTAGCGGGTTCCTAGGTGTGACTAGGGCATTTCTAGAGGCAATTAGTGGCTTCCTAGGGGTAATTAGGGGGTCCAGGTGGCTATTTGCGTAAGTTGCGCTATTTGCATAAGTTGCGCCATTTGCGTAAGTTGATCTTTCGGTTTTGCTAGGGCTAATTAGGGGCTTCCAAGGGGCAATTAGAGGGTTCCTAGTTGTAATTAGCGGGTTCCAGCTGTGAATAGGGGGTTTCTAGAGGCAATTAGTGGCTTCCTAGGGGTAATTAGCTGGTCCAGGTGTCTATTTGCGTAAGTTGCGCTATTTGCATAATTTGCCCCATTTGCGTAAGTTGATCTTTCGGTTTCCTAGGGCTAATTAGGGGCTTCCAACGGGCAATTAGAGGGTTCCTAGGTGTAATTAGCGGGTTCCTAGGTCTGACAATGGCGTTTCTAGAGGCAATTATTTGTTCCTAGGGGTAATTAGTGGGTCCGGGTGGGTATTTGCATTATTTTCGCCATTAACGTAAGTTGATCTTTCGGTTTCCTAGGGCTAATTAGGGGCTTCCAACGGGCAATTAGCGGGTTCCTAGGTGTAATTAGCGGGTTCCTAGGTATGAATAGGGCGTTTGCAGAGGCAATTAGTGGCTTCCTAGGGGTAATTAGCTGGTCCAGGTGGGTATTTGCGTAATTGTCGCCTTTAACGTAAGTTGATCTTTCGGTTTCCTAGGGCTAATTAGGGGCTTCCAACGGGCAATTAGAGGGTTCCGAGGTGTAATTAGCGGGTTCCTAGGTGTGAATAAGGCGTTTGCAGAGGCAGTTAGTGGCTTCCTAGGGGTAATTAGCTGGTCCAGGTGGGTATTTGCGTAATTTTCGCCATTAACGTAAGTTGATCTTTCGGTTTCCTAGGGCTAATTAGGGGCTTCCAACGGGCAATTAGAGGGTTCCTAGGTGTAATTAGCGGGTTCCAACTGTGAATAGGGGGTTTCTAGAGGAAATTAGTGGCTTCCTAGGGGTAATTAGCGGGTCCAGGTGGCTATTTGCCTAATGTGCGCTATTTGCATAATTTGCCCCATTTGCGTAAGTTGATCTTTCGGTTTCCTAGGGCTAATTAGGGGCTTCCAAGGGGCAATTAGAGGGTTCCTAGGTGTAATTAGCGGGTTCCTAGGTATGAATAGGGCGTTTTCAGAGGCAATTATTGGCTTCCTAGGTGTAATTAGGGGGTCCAGGTGGCTATTTGCCCAATGTGCGCTATTTGCATAATTTGCCCCATTTGCGTAAGTTCAGCTTTCCGTTTCCTAGGGCTAATTAGGGTCTTCCAAGGGGCAATTAGAGGGTTCCTAGGTGTAATTAGCGGGTTCCTAGGTGTGAATAAGGCGTTTGCAGAGACAATTAGTGGCTTCCTAGGGGTAATTAGCTGGTCCAGGTGGGTATTTGCTTAATTTTCGCCATTAACGTAAGTTGATCTTTCGGTTTCCTAGGGCTAATTAGGGGCTTCCAACGGGCAGTTAGAGGGTTCCTAGGTGTAATTAGCGGGTTCCTAGGTGTGAATAGGGCGTTTTCAAAGGCAACTAGTGACTTCCTAGAGGTAATTAGCGGGTCCAGGTGGCTATTTACCTAATTTTCGCGTTTAACGTAAGTTGATCTTTCGGTTTCCTAGGGCTAATTAGGGGCTTCCAACGGGCCGTTAGAGGGTTCCTAGGTGAAATTAGCGGGTTCCAAGGTTTGAATAGGGCGTTTGCAGAGACAGTTAGTGGCTTCCTAGGGTTAATTAGCGGGTCCAGGTGGCTATTTGCCTAATTTGCGCCATTTGCCTAAGTTGATCTTTCGGTTTCCTAGGGCTAAGTAGGGGCTTCCAACGGGCAATTAGAGGGTTCCTAGGTGTGAATAGAGCGTTTTCAGAGGTAATTAGTGGCTTCCTAGGGGTAATTAGCTGGTCCAGGTGGTTATTTTCGTAATTTTCGCCATTTGCGTAAGTTGATCATTCCTTTTCCTAGGGCTAATTAGGGGCTTCCAACGGGCAATTAGAGGGTTTCGAGGTGTAATTAGCGGGTTCCTAGTTGTTAATAGGGCGTTTCTAGACGCAATTAGTGGCTTCCTAGGATTAATTAGCGGGTCCAGGTGGGTATTTGCCTAATTTTCGCCATTAACGTAAGTTGATCTTTCGGTTTCCTAGGTCTAATTAGGGGCTTCCAACGGGCAGTTAGAGCGTTCCTAGGTGTAATTAGCGGGTTCCTAGGTGTGAATAGGGCGTTTCTAGTGATAATTAGTGGCTTCCTAGTGGTAATTAGGGGGTCTAGGTGTCTATTTGCGTAAGTTGCGCTATTTGCCTAATTTGCGCCACTTGCGTAAGTTGATCTTTCTGTTTCCTAGGGCTAATTAGGGGCTTACAACGGGCAATTAGAGGGTTCCGAGGTGTAATTACCGGGTTCCTAGGTTTGAATATGGCGTTTGCAGAGGCAGTCAGTGGCTTCCTAGAGGTAATTAGCGGGTCCAGGTGGCTATTTGCCTAATGTGCGCTATTTGCATAATTAGCGCCATTTGCTTAAGTTGATCTTTCGGTTTCCTAGGGCTAAGTAGGGGCTTCCAAGGGGCAATTAGAGGGTTCCTAGGTGAAATTAGCGGGTTCCAGCTGTGAATAGGGGGTTTCTAGAGGGAATTAGTGGCTTCCTAGGGGTAATTAGCGAGTCCAGGTGGGTATTTGCCTAATGTGCGCTATTTGCATAATTTGCGCCATTAACGTAAGTTGATCTTTCGGTTTCCTAGGGCTAAGTAGGGGCTTCCAAGGGGCAATTAGAGGGTTCCTAGGTGTGATTAGCGGGTTCCTAGGTGTGAATAGGGCGTTTGCAGAGGCAATTAGTGGCTTCCTAGGAGTAATTAGCTGGTCCAGGTGGGTATTTGCGTAATTTTCGCCATTAACGTAAGTTGATAATTCGGTTTCCTAGGGCTAATTAGGGGCTTCCAACGGGCAATTAGAGGGTTCCTAGGTGAAATTAGCGGGTTCCTAGGTGTGAATAAGGCGTTTGCAGAGGCAGTTAGTGGCTTCCTAGGGGTAATTAGCTGGTCCAGGTGGGTATTTGCTTAATTTTAGCCATTAACGTAAGTTGATCTTTCGGTTTCCTAGGGCTAATTAGGGGCTTCCAACGGGCAATTAGAGGGTTCCTAGGTGTAATTAGCGGGTTCCAGCTGTGAATAGGGGTTTCTAGAGGAAATTAGTGGCTTCCTAGGGGTAATTAGCGGGTCCAGGTGGCTATTTGCCTAATGTGCGCTATTTGACTAATTTGCCCCATTTGCGTAAGTTGATCTTTCGGTTTCCTAGGGCTAATTAGGGGTTTCCAAGGGGCGATTAGAGGGTTCCTAGGTGTAATTAGCGGGTTCCTAGGTATGAATAGGGCGTTTTCAGAGGCAATTAGTGGCTTCCTAGGTGTAATTAGGGGGTCCAGGTGGCTATTTGCCTAATGTGCGCTATTTGCATAATTAGCGCCATTTGCCTAAGTTGATCTCTCGGCTTCCTAGGGCTAAGTAGGGGCTTCCAACGAGCAGTTAGAGGGTTCCTAGGTGTAATTAGCGGGTTCCTAGGTGTGAATAAAGCGTTTGCAGAGGCAGTTAGTGGCTTCCTAGTGGTAATTAGCTGGTCCAGGTGTCTATTTGCGTAAGTTGCGCTATTTGCCTAATTTGCGCCATTTGCCTAAGTTGATCTTTCTGTTTCCTAGGACTAATTAGGGGCTTCCAACGGGCAATTAGAGGGTTCCTAGGTGTAATTAGCGGGTTCCTAGGTGTTAATAGGGCGTTTGCAGAGGCAATTAGTGGCTTCCTAGGGGTAATTAGGGGGTCCAGGTGGGTATTTGCTTAATTTTCGCCATTAACGTAAGTTGATCTTTCGGTTTCCTAGGGCTAATTAGGGGCTTCCAACGGGCATTTAGAGGGTTCCTAGGTGTAATTAGCGGGTTCCAGCTGTGAATAGGGGGTTTCTAGAGGAAATTAGTGGCTTCCTAGGGGTAATTAGCGGGTCCAGGTGGCTATTTGCCTAATGTGCGCTATTTGCATAATTTGCCCCATTTGCGTAAGTTCAGCTTTCCGTTTCCTAGGGCTAATTAGGGGCTTCCAAGGCGCAATTAGAGGGTTCCTAGGTGTAATTAGCGGGTTCCTAGGTATGAATAGGGCGTTTTCAGAGGCAATTATTGGCTTCCTAGGTGTAATTTGGGGGTCCAGGTGGCTATTTGCCCAATGTGCGCTATTTGCATAATTAGCGCCATTTGCCTAAGTTGATCTCTCGGTTTCCTAGGGCTAAGTAGGGGCTTCCAACGAGCAGTTAGAGGGTTCCTAGGTGTAATTAGCGGGTTCCTAGTTGTGAATAAGGCGTTTGCAGAGACAATTAGTGGCTTCCTAGGGGTAATTAGCTGGTCCAGGTGGGTATTTGCTTAATTTTCGCCATTAACGTAAGTTGATCTTTCGGTTTCCTAGGGCTAATTAGGGGCTTCCAACGGGCAGTTAGAGGGTTCCTAGGTGTAATTAGCGGGTTCCTAGGTGTGAATAGGGCGTTTTCAAAGGCAACTAGTGACTTCCTAGAGGTAATTAGCGGGTCCAGGTGGCTATTTACCTAATTTTCGCGTTTAACGTAAGTTGATCTTTCGGTATCCTAGGGCTAATTAGGGGCTTCCAACGGGCCGTTAGAGGGTTCCTAGGTGAAATTAGCGGGTTCCAAGGTTTGAATAGGGCGTTTGCAGAGGCAGTTAGTGGCTTCCTAGGGGTAATTAGCGTGTCCAGGTGGCTATTTGCCTAATTTGCGCCACTTGCGTAAGTTGATCTTTCGTTTTCCTAGGGCTAATTAGGGGCTTCCAACGGGCAGTTAGAGGGTTCCTAGGTGTAATTAGAGGGTTCCTAGGTGTGAATAGGGCGTTTTCAGAGGTAATTAGTGGCTTCCTAGGGGTAATTAGCTGGTCCAGGTGGGTATTTGCCTCATGTGCGCTATTTGCATAATTTGCGCCATTTGCGTAAGTTGATCTTTCGGTTTCCTAGGGCTAATTAGAGGCTTCCAACGGGCAATTAGAGGGTTCCGAGGTGTAATTAGCGGGTTCCTAGGTGTTAATAGGGCGTTTCTAGACGCAATTAGTGGCTTCATAGGGGTAATTAGCGGGTCCAGGTGGATATTTGCCTAATTTTCGCCATTAACGTAAGTTTAGTTTTTTGGTTTCCTAGGGCTAAGTAGGGGCTTCCAACGGGCAATTAGAGGGTTCCGAGGTGTAATTAGCGGGTTCCTAGGTGTTAATAGGGCGTTTGCAGAGGCAATTAGAGGCTTCCTAGGGGTAATTAGCGGGTCCAGGTGGCTATTTGCGTAAGTTGCGCTATTTGCATAATTTTCGCCATTAACGTAATTTGATCTTTCGGTTTCCTAGGGCTAATTAGGGGCTTCCAACGGCCAATTAGATAGTTCCTAGGTGTAATTAGCGGGTTCCAGCTGTGAATAGGGAGTTTCTAGAGGCAATTAGTGGCTTCCTAGGGGTAATTAGGGGGTCCAGGTGGCTATTTGCCTAATTTGCGCCATTTGCGTAAGTTGATCTTTCGGTTTCCTAGGGCTAATTAGGGGCTTCCAAGGGGCAATTAGAGGGTTCCTAGGTGTAATTAGCGGGTTCCTAGGTGTGAATAAGGCTTTTGCAGAGGCAATTAGTGGCTTCCTAGTGGTAATTAGGGGGTCCAGGTGGCTATTTGCCTAATTTTCGCCATTAACATAAGTTGAACTTTCGGTTTCCTAGGGCTAATTAGGGGCTTCCAACGGGCAATTAGAGGGTTCCGAGGTGTAATTAGCGGGTTCCTAGGTGTTAATAGGGCGTTTCTAGAGGCAATTAGTGGCTTCCTAGGGTTAATTAGCTGGTCCAGGTGGGTATTTGCGTAATTTTCGCCATTAACGTAAGTTGATCTTTCGGTTTCCTAGGGCTAATTAGGGGCTTCCAACGGGCAGTTAGAGGGTTCCTAGGTGTAATTAGCGGGTTTCTAGGTGTGAATAGAGCGTTTCTAGAGGCAATTAGTGGCTTCCTAGGGGTAATTAGCGGGTCCAGGTGGCTATTTGCGTAAGTTGCGCTATTTGCATAATTTGTGCCATTTGCGTAAGTTGATCTTTCGGTTTCGTAGGGGCTTCCAACGGGCAGTTAGAGGGTTCCTAGGTGTAATTAGCGGGTTCCTAGGTATGAATAGGGCGTTTGCAGAGGCAATTAGTGGCTTCCTAGGGGTAATTAGCGGGTCCAGGTGGCTATTTGCGTAAGTTGCGCTATTTGCATAATTTTCGCCATTAACGTAAGTTGATCTTTCGGTTTCCTAGGGCTAATTAGGGGCTTCCAACGGGCAATTAGAGGGTTCCTAGGTGTAATTAGCGGGTTCCAGCAGTGAATAGGGCGTTTCTAGAGGCAATTAGTGGCTTCCTAGGGGTAATTAGGGGGTCCAGGTGGCTATTTGCCTAATTTGCGCCATTTGCCTAAGTTGATCTTTCGGTTTCCTAGGGCTAATTAGGGGCTTCCAACGGGCAATTAGAGGGTTCCTAGGTGTAATTCGGGTTTTCTAGGTGGGAATAGGGCGTTTGCAGAGGCAATTAGTGGCTTCCTAGGGGTAATTAGGGGGTCCAGGTGGATATTTGCGTAAGTTGCCCAATTTGCATAATTTGCGCCATTTGGGTAAGTTGATCTTTCTGTTTCCTAGGTCTAATTAGGGGCTTCCAACGGGCAATTAGAGGGTTCCTAGGTGTAATTAGGGGGTTTCTACGTGTGAATAGGGCGTTTGCAGAGGCTATTAGTTACTTCCTAGGGTAATTAGTGGGTCCAGGTGGCTATTTGCGTAAGTTGCCCTATTTGCATAATTTGCCCCATTTGCGTAAGTTGATCTTTCGGTTTCCTAGGGCTAATTAGGGGCTTCCAACGGGCAATTAGAGGGTTCCTAGGTGTAATTCGGGGGTTTCTAGGTGTGAATAGGGCATTTGCAGAGGCAATTAGTGGCTTCCTAGGGGTAATTAGGGGGTCCAGGTGGCTATTTGCGTAAGTTGCCCTATTTGCATAATTTGCCCCATTTGCGTAAGTTGATCTTTCTGTTTCCTAGGGCTAATTAGGGGCTTCCAACGGGCAATTAGAGGGTTCCTAGGTGTAATTATTAGGTTCCACCTGTGAATAGGGCGTTTGCAGGGGCAATTAGTGGCTTCCTAGGGTAATTAGTGGGTCCAGGTGGCTATTTGCGTAAGTTGCCCTATTTGCAGAATTTGCCCCATTTGCGTAAGTTGATCTTTCGGTTTCCTAGGGCTAATTAGGGGCTTCCAACGGTCTATTAAAGGGTTCCTGGGTGTAATTATGGGGGTTTCTACGTGTGAATAGGGCGTTTGCAGAGGCAATTAGTGGCTTCCTAGGGGTAATTAGGGGGTCCAGGTGGCTATTTGCGTAAGTTGCCCTATTTGCATAATTTGCGCCATTTGCGTAAGTTGATCTTTCGGTTTCCTAGGGCTAATTAGGGGCTTCCAAGGGGCAATTAGAGGGTTCCTAGGTGTGATTAGCGGGTTCCTAGGTGTTAATAGGGCGTTTGCAGAGGCAATTAGTGGTTTCCTAGGGGTAATTAGCTGTTCCAGGTGGGTATTTGCGTAATTGTCGCCATTAACGTAAGTTGATCTTTCGGTTTCCTAGGGCTAATTAGGGGCTTCCAACGGGCAATTAGAGGGTTCCTAGGTGTAATTAGCGGGTTCCTAGGTGTTAATAGGGCGTTTCTAGACGCAATTAGTGGCTTCCTAGGGGTAATTAGCGGGTCCAGGTGGGTATTTGCCTAATTTTCGCCATTAACGTAAGTTGATCTTTCGGTTTCCTAGGGCTAATTAGGGGCTTCCAACGGGCAGTTAGAGGGTTCCTAGGTGTAATTAGCGGGTTCCTAGGTGTGAATAGGGCGTTTGCAGAGGCAATTAGTGGCTTCCTAGGGGTAATTAGCGGGTCCAGGTGTCTATTTGCGTAAGTTGCGCTATTTGCATAATTTGCGCCATTTGCGTAAGTTGATCTTTCGGTTTCCTAGGGCTAATTAGGGGCTTAAAACGGGTAATTAGAGGGTTCCTAGGTGTGAATAGGGCGTTTCTAGAGATAATTAGTGGCTTCCTAGGGGTAATTAGGGGGTCTAGGTGTCTATTTGCGTAAGTTGCGCTATTTGCCTAATTTGCGCCACTTGCGTAAGTTGATCTTTCGGTTTCCTAGGGCTAAGTAGGGGCTTCCAACGGGCAGTTAGAGGGTTCCTAGGTGTAATTAGCGGGTTTCTAGGTATGAATAGGGCGTTTGCAGAGGCAATTAGTGGCTTCCTAGGGGTAATTAGCGGGTCCAGGTGGCTATTTGCGTAAGTTGCGCTATTTGCATAATTTTCGCCATTAACGTAAGTTGATCTTTCGGTTTCCTAGGGCTAATTAGGGGCTTCCAACGGGCAATTAGATGGTTCCTAGGTGTAATTAGCTGGTTCCAGCAGTGAATAGGGTGTTTCTAGAGGCAATTAGTGGCTTCCTAGGGGTAATTAGGGGGTCCAGGTGGCTATTGGCATAGTTTTCGCCATTAACGTAAGTTGATCTTTCGTTTTCCTAGGGCTAATTAGGGGCTTCCAACGGGCAGTTAGAGGGTTCCTAGGTGTAATTAGAGGGTTCCTAGGTGTGAATAGGGCGTTTTCAGAGGCAATTAGTGGCTTCCTAGGGGTAATTAGCTGGTCCAGGTGGGTATTTGCCTCATGTGCGCTATTTGCATAATTTGCGCCATTTGCGTAAGTTGATCTTTCGGTTTCCTAGGACTAATTAGAGGCTTCCAACGGGAATTAGAGGGTTCCGAGGTGTAATTAGCGGGTTCCTAGGTTTGAATAGGGCGTTTCTAGACGCAATTAGTGGCTTCATAGGGGTAATTAGCGGGTCCAGGTGGCTATTTGCCTAATTTTCGCCATTAACGTAAGTTGAGCTTTCGGTTTCCTAGGGCTAATTAGGGGCTTCCAACGGGCAATTAGAGGGTTCCTATGTGTAATTAGCGGGTTCCTAGGTGTTAATAGGTCGTTTGCAGAGGCAACTAGTGGCTTCCTAGGGGTAATTAGCGGGTCCAGGTGGCTATTTGCGTAATTTTCGCCATTAAAATAATTTGATCTTTCGGTTTCCTAGGGCTAATTAGGGGCTTCCAAGGGGCAATTAGAGGGTTCCTAGGTGTAATTAGCGGGTTCCTAGGTGTGAATAGGGAGTTTCTAGACGCAATTAGTGGCTTCCTAGGGGTAATTAGGGGGTCCAGGTGGCTATTTGCCTAATTTGCGCCATTTGCGTAAGTTGATCTTTCGGTTTCCTAGGGCTAATTAGGGGCTTCCAAGGGGCAATTAGAGGGTTCCTAGGTGTAATTAGGACTTTCTAGGTGTGAATAGGGCTTTTGCAGAGGCAATTAGTGGCTTCCTAGGGGTAATTAGGGGGTCCAGGTGGCTATTTGCCTAATTTTCGCCATTAACGTAAGTTGATCTTTCGATTTCCTAGGGCTAATTAGGGGCTTCCAACGGGCAATTAGAGGGTTCCGAGGTGTAATTAGCGGGTTCCTAGGTATGAATAGGGCGTTTCTAGAGGCAATTAGTGGCTTCCTAGGGTTAATTAGCTGGTCCAGGTGGGTATTTGCGTAATTTTCGCCATTAACGTAAGTTGATCTTTCGGTTTCCTAGGGCTAATTAGGGGCTTCCAACGGGCAGTTAGAGGGTTCCTAGGTGTAATTAGGGGGTTTCTAGGTATGAATAGGGCGTTTCTAGAGGCAATTAGTGGTTTCCTAGGGGTAATTAGCGGGTCCAGGTGGCTATTTGCGTAAATTGCCCTATTTGCATAATTTGTGCCATTTGCGTAAGTTGATCTTTCTGTTTCCTAGGAGTAATTAGGGGCTTCCAACGGGCAGTTAGAGGGTTCCTAGGTGTAATTAGGGGGTTTCTAGGTATGAATAGGGCGTTTGCAGAGGCAATTAGTGGCTTCCTAGGGGTAATTAGCGGGTCCAGGTGGCTATTTGCGTAAGTTGCGCTATTTGCATAATTTTCGCCATTAACGTAAGTTGATCTTTCGGTTTCCTAGGGCTAATTAGGGGCTTCCAACGGGCAATTAGAGGGTTCCTAGGTGTAATTAGCTGGTTCCTAGGTGTGAATAGAGCGTTTCTAGAGGCAATTAGTGGCTTCCTAGGGGTAATTAGCTGGTCCAGGTGGCTATTTGCCTAATTTGCGCCATTTGCCTAAGTTGATCTTTCGGTTTCCTAGGGCTAATTAGGGGCTTCCAACGGGCAATTAGAGGGTTCCTAGGTGTAATTAGGAGTTTCTAGGTGTGATTAGGGCGTTTGCAGAGGCAATTAGTGGCTTCCTAGGGGTAATTAGGGGGGTCCAGGTGGATATTTGCGTAAGTTGCCCAATTTGCATAATTTGCGCCATTTGCTTAAGTTGATCTTTCTGTTTCCTAGGGCTAATTAGGGGCTTCCAACGGGCAATTAGAGGGTTCCTAGGTGTAATTAGGGGGTTTCTACGTGTGAATAGGGCGTTTGCAGAGGCAATTAGTTACTTCCTAGGGTAATTAGTGGGTCCAGGTGGCTATTTGCGTAAGTTGCCCTATTTGCATAATTTGCCCCATTTGCGTAAGTTGATCTTTCGGTTTCCTAGGGCTAATTAGGGGCTTCCAACGGGCAATTAGAGGGTTCCTAGGTGTAATTCGGGGGTTTCTAGGTGTGAATAGGGCATTTGCAGAGGCAATTAGTGGCTTCCTAGGGGTAATTAGGGGGTCCAGGTGGCTATTTGCGTAAGTTGCCCTATTTGCATAATTTGCCCCATTTGCGTAAGTTGATCTTTCTGTTTCCTAGGGCTAATTAGGGGCTTCCAACGGGCAATTAGAGGGTTCCTAGGTGTAATTATTAGGTTCCACCTGTGAATAGGGCGTTTGCAGGGGCAATTAGTTACTTCCTAGGGTAATTAGTGGGTCCAGGTGGCTATTTGCGTAAGTTGCCCTATTTGCACAATTTGCCCCATTTGCGTAAGTTGATCTTTTGGTTTCCTAGGGCTAATTAGGGGCTTCCAACGGGCTATTAAAGGGTTCCTGGGTGTAATTAGGATGTTTCTACGTGTGAATAGGGCGTTTGCATAGGCAATTAGTGGCTTCGTAGGGGTAATTAGGGGGTCCAGGTGGCTATTTGCGTAAGTTGCCCTATTTGCATAATTTGCGCCATTTGCGTAAGTTGATCTTTCGGTTTCCTAGGGCTAATTAGGGGCTTCCAAGGGGCAATTAGAGGGTTCCTAGGTGTGATTAGCGGGTTCCTAGGTGTTAATAGGGCGTTTGCAGAGGCAATTAGTGGTTTCCTAGGGGTAATTAGCTGTTCCAGGTGGGTATTTGCGTAATTGTCGCCATTAACGTAAGTTGATCTTTCGGTTTCCTAGGGCTGATTAGGGGCTTCCAACGGGCAATTAGAGGGTTTCGAGGTGTAATTAGCGGGTTCCTAGGTGTTAATAGGGCGTTTCTAGACGCAATTAGTGGCTTCCTAGGATTAATTAGCGGGTCCAGGTGGCTATTTGCCTAATTTTCGCCATTAACGTAAGTTGATCTTTCGGTT
>NC_067310.1:137760-338076 GCF_020740795.1 Apus apus | reverse complement strand
CTGGACCTACTCAAGACCCCCAAAGACCCCTTGAGAACCCCCTGAAGACCCCCCCCCCGCCCCCGCCATGGACCTCCCCAGGCCCAGAGGGTGGTGTCCTAGCCCTGGCTCCTTGTCCCTCAACCCCACCTTCTCCCCAGGCTGTGGGAAGCTCACGGGGGTCAGTCACCCCATCACCATCCGGGCCTCGGGGTCCCGCTTCGGCTCCTGGATGACGGACACGATGACGCCCAGCGCCGACAGCCGGGTGAGCCGGGGGGGGTGGGCACCCACCCGGGGGTCCTGGGGGGCTCCACCACCATGGGTGGTCCTTGGGGGAGCTCCATGGATGGTCTTCAGGGGGCTCCACCTCCATGGGTGGTCCTTGGGGGGGCTCCATGTCCATGGATGGGCCTTGGGGTGCTCCACATCCATGGATGGGCCTTGGGATGATCCATGGATGGTCTTTGGGGTTCTCCATGTCCATGAATGGTCCTTCCGGTGCTCCACATCCATGGATGGTCCTTGGGATGGTCCATGGATGGTCCTTGGGGTGCTCCATGTCCATGTCAGGTCTTTGGGGTGCTCCATGTCAGGTCCTTGGGGTGTTCCATGTCCATGGATGGTCTTTGGGATGCTCCACATCCATGGATGGTCCTTGGGATGATCCATGGATGGTCCTTGGGGTGCTCCATGTCCATGTCAGGTCTTTGGGGTGCTCCATGTCAGGTCCTTGGGGTGTTTCATGACCATGGATGGTCTTTGGGGTGCTCCACCTCCATGGATGGTCGTTGGGGTTCTCCACATCCATGGATGGTCCTCGGGGTGTTCCATGTCCATGTCAGGTCTTTGGGGTGCTCCATGTCAGGTCTTTGGGGTGCTCCATGACCATGGATGGTCTTTGGGGTGCTCCACTTCCATGTCAGGTCCTTGGGGTGCTCCATGGGTGGTCCTTGGGGTTCTCCACATCCATGGATGGTTCTCAGGGTGCTCCATGGCCATGTCAGGTCCTTGGGGTGCTCCATATCCCTGGATGGTCCTCGGGGTGCTCCATGGATGGTCCTTGGGGTTCTCCACATCCATGGATGGTCCTCAGGGTGCTCCACGTCCATATCAGGTCCTTGGGATGGTCCATGGATGGTCCTCGGGGTGTTCCATGTCCATGTCAGGTCTTTGGGGTGCTCCATGACCATGGATGGTCTTTGGGGTGCTCCATGTCCATGTCAGGTCCTTGGGGTGCTCCATGGATGGTCCTTGGGGTGCTCCACATCCATGGATGTTCCTCAGGAGGTTCCTACACCCCCGGTGGACCCTCGAGGGGGGGGAGGGGGGGTGTTCCTTGGATCCCACCATGGTGCAGCTGAAGGTCCCACCCCCTTTCTGACCCCCCCCCCGTGCTGCAGGTCTGGTACATGGACGGTTACTACAAAGGTCGTCGCGTCTTGGAGTTCCGGACCTTGAACGACTTCGTGTCGGGTCAGAACTTTGTCCAACACCTCCTGCCCCACCCTTGGGCTGGCACCGGCCACGTGGTCTTCAATGGGTCCCTCTACTACAACAAATACCAGAGCAACGTGGCCGTCAAGTACCACTTCAGGTCCAGGAGCGTCTTGGTCCAACGGAGCTTGGCGGGCGCCGGGTACAACAACACCTTCCCCTACTCCTGGGGTGGCTTCTCCGACATCGACTTCATGGTGGACGAGAGCGGCTTGTGGGTGGTCTACACCACCAACCAGAACGCTGGCAACATCGTGGTGAGCCGGGTGGACCCTCAGACCTTGGAGGTCCTGAGGAGCTGGGACACGGGTTACCCCAAGAGAAGCGCTGGGGAGTCCTTCATGATCTGCGGGACCCTCTACGTGACCAACTCCCACCTGGCTGGGGCCAAGATCTACTTTGCCTACTACACCAACACCTCCAGCTACGAGTACACGGACATTCCCTTCCACAACCAGTATTCCCACATCTCCATGCTGGACTACAACCCCCGGGAGAGGGTTCTCTACACCTGGAACAACGGTCACCAGGTCATCTACAACGTCACCCTCTTCCACGTCATAAAGACCTCGGGGGAGATGTGACCTCACGTTGGGACTCCTCCTGCTTTTCTTTTTTTTTGTTGTTGGCCTCCAGAGGATGGAACCTTCTTCCTCCTCTTCCTCCTCTTTGGTTGCTCTTGGTGGTTTCACCCCATGGTTGGTGGCGCATGGAGCTTCTGCCTTCATTGGAGGTGACCTTGGTTGGGTTCCCTTCATCTCCTTTGTCGATTTACGTTCTTGGTTTGGATGGCAAATAAAGACCCCAAATGATCTCTCGGACGTTTGATGAGGCTCCTGCTGGTGGTTTTATGGTCCTCCCCAGTTAAAAGGAATGAATGAATGAGTGGTGGTCACTAGGGTGGGGTGGTGGCCCTTGTTCTCCTGCCTTTGGATGAGAGGCCAACAAAGCTGGGGAAGCAGGAACCTGGGGAGAGGAGGGAACTTCTGCCCAGGGGTGAGGAGAGGAGGAGGTGATGGAAAGGGTGGAGGAGATGGAGGGAATGGAGGTGTGGAGGAGATGGAAGGGGATGGAGATGGGTGGGGATGGAGGAGATGGGTGGGGATGGAGGAGATGGAAGGAGATAGATGGAGATGGATGGGGATGGAGGAGATGGATGGGGATGGAGGAGATGGAGGAGATGGATGGGGATGGAGGAGAGGGAAGGGGATGGAGGAGATGGAAAGAGATGGATAGGGATGGAGGAGATGGATGGGGATGGAGGAGATGGAAGGGGATGGAGGAGATGGATGGGGATGGAGATGGAAGGGATGGAGGAGATGGAGGAGATGGATGGGATGGAGATGTGGAGGAGATGGAAGGAGATATGGATGGGGATGGAGGAGATGGATGGGGATGGAGGAGATGGAAGGGATAGAGGAGATGGATGGGGATGGAGATGGATGGGGTGGAGGAGATGGATGGGATGGAGATGTGGAGGAGATGGAGGGGGCAGAGGGGATGGAGGAGATAGATGGAAGGGGGGGGAGTGGGACTGGGGGTGGAATGGGAAGTGGGACTGGTGGGAGTGGGAAGGGTGGGAACGGGAAACAAGATGAGTGGGGAATGGGGCTGGTGGGATGGGAACTGGAGAAAGTGGGAAAGGAACTGGTGGGGAATGGTGGGAGGAGTGGAACTGGTGGGTGTGGTGGGACTCCATCCTTGTCTCCATCCCTGTCTCCACCCCAGCTCCTCCCACCCCAGCCCAGGTGGGACAGGCTGAGGCTTTATTAGAAGCTCTGCTGCCCAGAGGAGGACTCAGATCCTCTTCCTCCTCCTCCTCCCAGAAGATGCACCCAGGTGACAACATCTCCCGCCCCTTCAAGCAAAGGAAAAGCCTTGGTAGGTCTCTGGGATGAAGGTGATGAGATACTGGGGTGGAGGTGACCACCAGAGTGGAGATACTGGGATGGGCTTCACCCCTTCCTCCTCCTCCCCCACAGCCACCAGGATGCAGGAGGTGACCCAGATCCGCCTCAAATACCCCAACAAGATCCCGGTGAGCAACCAAAACCCTTGGAGAACCTTTGCTGAAGACTTTAGAAGACCTCACCTCCTCCAGGAGAGGTCCCAGAACCTCCTCCTCTTCCTCCACCACCACCTTCTCCCTCCTCCAGGTGGTGGTGGAACGTTACCAGAAGGAGAAGACCTTACCCCCCTTGAGCAGGACCAAGTTCCTGGTGGGCCAAGACCTGCCCCTCTCCCAGTTGGCCACCACCCTTCGGTAGGTGGGTGAAGAAGGTGGTGGGACCACGGGGAGGGTTGTCCTGAGCCCTGGACCTGGGCAGGAACCTGGTTTAGATACAACTTGGAAGCCACTTGGGCTCCTTCACTGGCCAAGTTGTCCTTGGGCAACTCTTCAGGCTCAGCAATGAACCCTGGTAATTAGCATTTTTTAATGAGCCAATTAATGTTCTTGCCTCCACAACCTGGTTGAGATAATTAGCTCTTGGACTTGCTCATTAGGGGCAGGTCATTAGCAGCCCTGGGTCTAATTAGCCCCAAAATGAGCAACGAGGTGGCAGCTGATTGGAAACCTTTTGGGTTCTTCAACCAAGGAGCAACATCTCCTGGTGGAGGGGGGGGGACAAGTTGGGGGTGACACCTGGGGCTTGGTGGGACATCTTCCTTGTTGGAAGGAGCCACCCAACATCTGGGCCACCACAACGTCCCCATGGATGGGTCTTCCCCAGGGTTGGGAGTTGGTGGGATGTGTTTTGGGGTCATAGCCCCCACCCTTCTTATCTGTGGGTGCTGGTGGGCACCCAGGTCTTGTTGGAAGGAGCCACCCAACATCTGGGCCACCACAATGTCCCCAGGGATGGGCCTTCCCCAGGGATGGGTGGTCCCCAGGGATGGTCCCCATGGCAATACCCACCTTCCCCTCGGCAGGACACAACTCTGTTTGGCCTCCTCCCAAACCTTCTACCTGCTGGTGGACAACAAAGGGTTGCCCAACATGGCCATCACCATGCAGGAGCTCTACCAGGCCAACAAGGATGAAGATGGCTTTCTCTACCTGACCTACGCTTCCCAGGAGATGTTTGGCAGCTCTTCCCTCAGCCCATCAGCACCTGCTTGACCCCCCCCCCCCCAAAAAAAAAGCCCCACCCCACCACCTTGGGGTTGATCATCTCAGGCCTCCACTTCTGGTGAGGTTGGGGCTGGATCTTCCCACATCTGGGCTCAAAGATCTGTGGAGAACACCACGTGGTGGTGGGATCCCAACCTCACCTTCTGGTTTCCCCTCATCCATGGGAAGGTTCTTCTCCTCCTCCCAGGATCTTCTCAAGGGCTTTTTTCCCCCCCCTTCTCATAAATTTTGGCCTCCTCTTGAGCTCCTGCCCCCAACCCCCCCAGTAGGACCATTTTGGTGCTGGTTTGCTGGTGGAACCTCCATGTTCTTGAGATGAATCCAGTGAAATTCAACTCTCTGGGGCATCCAAAGGGACCTTCTGAAGCCCACGTTTCATTTTGGGTCTTTCTCCCTGGGTTGTTTTTTTTTTGGGATGGGGGGGGGGGGGGGGCTGGGAAAAACATCCTGGAAAGGACCTTCTTGTGGAGAAGGACCTTCTTGTGGAGAAGGACCTCCCACCTCCCCCTCCTCTGCAAACTGGGGGGGTTTGACCCCCCCAAAATCCCCCCAAGATCCCTCCAAGGAGCTCAAAGCTGGAATATGAATCAACCTGGATGTTCCCTTCCCCTTCCCATCATCCCCCCACCAAATTCCAGCCTTTCCCAGTCCCAAACTGGTTGGTCGCCCCCCCGGAATATTTTGGGTGTGTTTTGTGTTAAAATGTGAATTAAAAAAGAGCTCAAATTAGATCATCAGCATCAGCAGGAGCTTTGATGGGCTGAGGGACCTGGATCCATGGGTTGAGGGACCTGGAGAGGTTGGATCCAGGGGCTGAGGGACCTGGAGAGGTTGGATCCAGGGGCTGAGGGGCCTGGAGAGGTTGGATCCAGGGGCTGAGGGGCCTGGAGAGGTTGGATCCAGGGGCTGAGGGACCTGGAGAGGTTGGATCCAGGGGTTGAGGGACCTGGAGAGGTTGGATCCAGGGGTTGAGGGACATGGAGAGGTTGGATCCAGGGGCTGAGGGACCTGGAGAGGTTGGATCCAGGGGTTGAGGGACCTGGAGAGGTTGGATCCAGGGGCTGAGGGACCTGGAGAGGTTGGATCCATGGGCTGAGGGACCTGGAGAGGCTGGATCCAGGGGTTGAGGGACCTGGAGAGGTTGGATCCAGGGGTTGAGGGACCTGGAGAGGTTGGATCCAGGGGTTGAGGGACCTGGAGAGGTTGGATCCAGGGGCTGAGGGACCTGGAGAGGTTGGATCCATGGGCTGAGGGAGCTGGAGGGGTTGGATCCAGGGGCTGAGGGACCTGGAGGGGTTGGATCCAGGGGCTGAGGGACCTGGAGAGGTTGGATCCATGGATTGAAGCTACAGAAGGACCTGGCTGGGTGGTCTCCATGGGTTGAGGCCATTTCTATGAGGTTCAACCAAGCCAAGAGGTGGGTTCAGATGATGAACTTCTCTAATCGCCCCTCATTATGAGTAGAAACCTTCCAGGAATCCAACCTCGTTTTGGGCTGGTTAATTAACTAATTACTGCTTAATGAGCAGCTGCCTCTCAGAAGCAAGACTTGAAATGATCTCCTAGAGGGTTGGGATGAACCCTCCCAGTTCCTGGTGGTATTTTCCTGGTGGAAATGAGGAATTAGATGGGAAGGGGACAAGAACCACAGCCCAGGAGAGCAGAGCAGACAAGGAGCAGCTCCAAATAGCTCGTTAACATCATCATTAATTGTGTTCCTGGTGCTCGAAGCAAGAGAGGCCAAAAAATTGACCAAGAAAGAGGGGAAAAAAACATCCAAAATGGTTCTTTTTATCTGCAGTTCCAGGCAGGGAAGGATGCAAAGCACCAAAGCCATGGAGATGGCATCAAAAGTGGGATGGGGCAACCACAACTTCCTTGTCCCAAGGTCTCCTCACCCTCCCAGGGAAGAATTTCATGGAATTATGGGATGGTTTGGGTTGGAAGGACCTCAAAGATCATCTAGATCCAACCCCCACCATGGGCAGGGCCACCTCCCAGCAGCCCAGGTGGCTCCAAGCCCCATCCAACCTGCCCTTGGACACTTCTAGGGATGGAGCAGCCACAGCTTCCCTCTCCCCACCCTTCCCCTTCACACTTGGGGAGGGGTGGTGGGAACACCAGGACAACCAGAACCACCCACGACCTCATCCCAGCTCATTCCACATGAGCAGCACATTCACTGGAAGCAATCAACCCCTTCTCAGGTCATTGATATGGAAATTAGATGTTTCAGGAGGTTTGGAAGCTGCTCAGATCTGCTGCCCGGACATTCAAGCCTCCCATGACAATGAGGATGATGATTTTTTTTCTTCTTCCATCTTTTTGGATGAATAACCCACCAGAAATAGAGTCTGATTCATCGAAGCTCCACGTTGGGAAGGTTGGAAGTGGCTCATTTGGCCACTTGGGATTGGGATGATGGACATCAGCTGCCTTTGAGGACCATTCAGGAGGAGAAGGGTTGGACTCTGCTGGCAGAGCCAGGTGGATGATGGAGGAGGGGGAGGTTGGTGGCTCAAAAAAAAAGGGCTCCAGGATTTACGGAATCATCGAACCCTTCAGAAACGTCCCCGAGATAAACATCCCTCAGAAACGTCCCTGAGACAAATGTCCCTTGGAAATGGCCCTCAAAAACATCCCTGAGATAAACATCTCTCAGGAACGTCCCTAAGAAACATCCCCGAGATAAGAAACTCTTGGAAACGTCCACCAGAAACATCCCTGAGACAACTGTCCCCCAGAAATGTCCCTCAGAAACATCCCTGAGACAAACACCCCCCAGAAACATCCCCCAGAAATGTCCAGGAGACAAATGTCCCTCAGAAACCTCCTCCAGAAACATCCCTGAGATAAACATCCCTCCAAAACATCCCCCAGAAACATCCCTGAGACAAATGTCCCCCCAGAAACATCCCTCAGGCAAATGTCCCTTGGAAATGTTCCTCAAAAACATCCCTGAGATAAACATCTCTCAGGAACGTCCCTAAGAAACATCCCTGAGAAAAGAACCCCTTGGAAATGTCCACCAGAAACGTCCCTCAGAAACATCCCTGAGACAAACACCCCCCAGAAATGTCCAGGAGACAAATGTCCCTCAGAAACCTCCTCCAGAAACATCCCTGAGATAAACATCCCTTGGAAATGTCCCCCCAGAAACATCCTTCAGACAAATGTCCCTTGGACACGTCCCTCAGAAACATCCCTGAGATAAACACCCCTCAGAAACATCCCCCAGAAACATCCCCGAGACAAATGTCCCTTGGAAATGTCCCTCAAAAACATCCCTGAGATAAACATCTCTCAGGAACATCCCTAAGAAACATCCCCGAGATAAGAACCCCTTGGAAACATCCACCAGAAACATCCCTGAGACAAATGTCCCTCAGAAATGTCCCTCAGAAACATCCCTGAGACAAACACCCCCCAGAAACACCCCCCAGAAACATCCAGGAGACAAATGTCCCTCAGAAACCTCCTCCAGAAACATCCCTGAGATAAACATCCCTTGGAAATGTCCCCCAGAAACATCCTTGAGACAAATGTCCCTTGGACACGTCCCTCAGAAACATCCCTGAGATAAACACCCCTCAGAAACATCCCCCAGAAACATCCCTGAGACAAATGTCCCTTGGAAATGTTCCTCAAGAACATCCCTGAGATAAACATCTCTCAAGAACGTCCCCCAGAAATGTCCCTGAGACAAATGTCCCTCAGAAACATCCCAGAATCATCCCCGAGATAAACATCCCTCCAAAACATCCCCCAGAAACATCCCTGAGACAAATGTCCCCCCAGAAACATCCCTCAGGCAAATGTCCCTTGGAAATGTTCCTCAAAAACATCCCTGAGATAAACATCTCTCAGGAACATCCCCCAGAAACATCCCTGAGAAAAGAACCCCTTGGAAATGTCCACCAGAAACGTCCCTCAGAAACATCCCTGAGACAAACACCCCCCAGAAACGTCCAGGAGACAAATGTCCCTCAGAAACCTCCTCCAGAAACATCCCTGAGATAAACATCCCTTGGAAATGTCCCCCAGAAACATCCTTGAGACAAATGTCCCTTGGACACGTCCCTCAGAAACATCCCTGAGATAAACATCCCTCAGAAACATCCCCCAGAAACATCCCCGAGACAAATGTCCCTTGGAAATGTTCCTCAAGAACATCCCTGAGATAAACATCTCTCAAGAACGTCCCCCAGAAATGTCCCTGAGACAAATGTCCCTCAGAAACATCCCAGAATCATCCCTCAGAAACATCCCCGAGATAAACATCCCTCCAAAACATCCCCCAGAAACATCCCTGAGACAAATGTCCCTTGGAAACGTCCCTCAAAACCATCCCTGAGATAAACATCCCTCCAAAACATCGCCCAGAAACATCCCTGAGACAAATATCCCCAAAAAACATCCACCAGAAATGTCCAGGAGACAAATGTCCCTCAGAAACCTCCTCCAGAAACATCCCTGAGATAAACATCCCTTGGAAATGTCCCCCAGAAACGTCCCTCAGAAACATCCTCAAGACAAACACCCCTTGGAAACATCCCCCAGAAACATCCCCGAGACAAATGTCCCTTGGAAATGTTCCTCAAGAACATCCCTGAGATAAACATCTCTCAAGAACGTCCCCCAGAAACGTCCCTGAGACAAATGTCCCCCAGAAACATTCCCCCAGAAACGTCCCTCAGACAAATGTCCCTTAGAAATGTCCCTCAAAAACATCCCTGAGATAAACATCTCTCAGGAACATCCCTAAGAAACATCCCCGAGATAAGAACCCCTTGGAAATGTCCACCAGAAACATCCTTGAGACAAATGTCCCCCAGAAATGTCCCTCAGAAACATCCCTGAGACAAACACCCCCCAGAAACATCCCTCAGAAATGTCCAGGAGACAAATGTCCCTCAGAAACCTCCTCCAGAAACATCCCTGAGGTAAACATCCCTTGGAAATGTCCCCCCAGAAACATCCTTCAGACAAATGTCCCTTGGACACGTCCCTCAGAAACATCTCTGAGATAAACACCCCTCAGGAAGATCCCTAAGAAATGTCCCTGAGACAAATGTCCCTTGGAAATGTCCCTCAAAAACATCCCTGAGATAAACATCTCTCAGGAACATCCCTAAGAAACATCCCCGAGATAAGAACTCCTTGGAAACGTCCACCAGAAACATCCCTGAGACAAATGTCCCCCAGAAACATCCCCCAGAAACGTCCCTCAGACAAATGTCCCTTGGAAACGTCCCTGAGATAAACATCTCTCAGGAACGTCCCTCAAAAATGGCCTTGGTCCAGTTGGGCTTAATGGTTGGACCTGATGATCTAGGAGGAAATTCTTTCTGGGAGGGTGGGGAGAGCCTGGGCCAGGGAAGTTGTGGCTGCCCCATCCCTGGCAGTGTCCAAGGGCAGGTTGGATGGGGCTTGGAGCCACCTGTGCTGGTGGGAGGTGGCCCTGCCCATGGTTGGGGTTGGATCTAGATGAGCTTTGAGGTTCCTCCCACCCAAACCATTCCATAATTCCATGACTCTATGATCTCAAAGGTCGTTTCCAACCCAAACCATTCCAGAATTCCATGATTCTATGATCCCAGAGGTCGTTACCAACCCCAATAATTCCATCACTCCATGATCTTATGATCTCAAAGGTCGTTACACCCCAAATAATTCCACAATTCCATGATCTTATGATCTCAAAGGTCATTTCCAACCCAAACCATTCCAGAATTCCATGACTCTATGATCTCAAAGGTCGTTTCCAACCCAAACCATTCCAGAATTCCATGACTCTATGATCCCAGAGGTTGTCACCAACCCCAATAATTCCATCAATCCATGATCTTATGATCTCAAAGGTCGTTTCCAACCCAAACCATTCCAGAATTCCATGACTCTATGACCTCAAAGTTCGTTTCCAGCCCAAACAATTCCAGAATTTCATGAGTCTATGATCTCAAGGGTCATTTCCAACCCAAACCATTCCAGAATTCCATGACTCTATGATCCCAGAGGTCGTTACCAACCCCAATAATTCCATCACTCCATGATCTTATGATCTCAAAGGTCGTTTCCAACACAAACCATTCCAGAATTCCATGACTCTATGACCTCAAAGTTCGTTTCCAACCCAAACAATTCCAGAATTTCATGACTCTATGATCTCAAAAGTCGTTTCCAACCCAAACAATTCCAGAATTCCATGATTCTATGATCCCAGAGGTTGTCACCAACCCCAATAATTCCATCACTCCACGATCATTTCCATCCCTGAACCTTCAGTCCTGCAACCAGATCAGCCCAGACCTGGAGCAGGAAACCTTGGCTCTGCTCAGAGCTGGAAATGCCTCCAACTAATTAGCAGGAAAAGTTCATTAATGAGGAGCTAAACGACCTGGCCCTGATCTTTGGAAGCTGCCAGAAGCTCTTCTGCAGCTGCCAGGTCTGGAATGAAAAGGAAGGAGGGAATAAAAACGGGAAAGAGGCAGGAAAATAAAATAGGGAAGAGAGGAGATGGGAGGTTGGAGAGGATCCAAAACCTCATCAAATTAGATCCAGTTGATGAAGCAATTAAGGGTTTTGAGGAGAACGATGGGACGTTGGAGACAAACCCTGGGCAGCTGCAGCTCTAAATGGCCCCGCAGGGAAGGCAGGAGGAGGAGGAGGAGGAGGAGAAGGGGGGGTTGGAGCTCGGGTTTGTGCAGCTCAAGAGCTACACCTAGAGGTCTTGGGATCTCCTGAGGGTTGTGAAGGAACCCCAGGTGGGACGTGATGGATCTGGGAGGGGGTTGGTTCTTTTTCTTGGGGCTGCTGAGGGGGGGTTGGGTTTTTTGTGGGTGGAGAGAAGATGTTGAGGGGGTGGAGGGTGGGGAGAAAAGGGGAGGGGAGGTGGGGAAGGGGCTGGAGGAGATGGAGAAGGGGCTGGAGGACGAGGGGAAGGGGCAGGAGGACGAGGAGAAGGGGCAGGAGGACGAGGAGAAGGGGCAGGAGGACGAGGAGAAGGGGCAGGAGGACGAGGAGAAGGGGCAGGAGGACGAGGAGAAGGGGCAGGAGGACGAGGAGAGGGGCAGGAGGACGAGGAGAAGGGGCAGGAGGACAAGGGGAAGGGGCTGTAGAACCAGGGGAAGGGGCTGGAGGACGAGGGGAAGGGGCTGGAGGACGAGGGGAAGGGGCAGGAGAACGAGGGGAAGGGGCAGGAGGACAAAGAGAAGGGGCTGGAGGACGAGGAGAAGGGGCTGGAGAACATGGAGAGGGGAAGGGGGACGAGGGGAAGGGGCTGGAAGACGAGGGGAAGGGGCTGGAGGACGAGGGGAAGGGGCTGGAGGACGAGGGGAAGGGGCTGGAGGACAAGGAGAAGGGGCTGGAGGACAAGGAGAAGGGGCTGGAGGACGAGGGGAAGGGGCTGTGGAGTCTCCTTCTCTGGAGGCTTCCAAGACCCATCTGGCCACGTTCCTGTGTGACTTGCCCTGGGTGTTCCTGGACTCAAAGATCTCCAAAGGTTCCTTCCAACCCTTCATCTTCTGTGACTTTTCCCCGCTCCAAAATTGGATGTTCTGAAGAGGTGGAAAACCCAACCCACCAATCCCAGGGACCTTTTCTCTCTCCTGGTTGATTTTTCCAACTTCCAACACCTCAGCCTGCAGCTCTGAGGTGGAAAAGAGGGATTTGATTCCCATGGAAGGACAATCTTCTCTCACCTCAAGGAGCAGCTGCTCCGGTTTTAGAAGGTTTTAGGGATGGAAAGAGGAATTTGGAGCAGGTTGGATGGAACAGGAGATGGACCTGGAGCCAAGTGGAACCCAGGGACAAGAGAGGATAAAAAGATGGACTTAAGAGCTTGAGAATATTCACTTATTATTTAAGAATCTTAACCTGTAACTTGAGAATCTTAATTTGCATCTTCAGAGTCTTAACCTCTAACTTCAGAGACTTAACCTCAACTTGAGAATCTTAACTTACACTTGAGAATCTTAACCTATTAGCTTCAGAATCTTAATCTATTCTTAAGAATCTTAATCTACAACTTGAGAATCTTAATCTACAACTTGAGAATCTTAACTTATACTTAAGAATCTTAACCTCTAACTTCAGAGTCTTAACCTCTAACTTCAGTCTTAACTTATACTTAAGAATCTTAACTTATACTTAAGAATCTTAACTTATACTTAAGAATCTTAACTTATAACTTCAGAATCTTAATCTATTCTTAAGAATCTTAACCTATAACTTGACAATCTTAACTTATTCTTCAAAATCTCAACCTCTAACTTCAGAGTCTTAACCTCTAACTTGAGAATCTTAACTTATACTTAAGAATCTTAACCTATTAGCTTCAGAATCTTAATCTATTCTTAAGAATCTTAATCTACAACTTGAGAATCTTAATCTACAACTTGAGAATCTTAACTTATACTTAAGAATCTTAACCTATAACTTGAGAATCTTTACCTATAACTTGAGAACCTAAACTTATAATTCAAGAATATTAACACAGACCTTGAGAATATTAACTTATACATTGAGAATATTAATTCATAGCTTGAAAATCTTAACTTATAATTAAGCATATTAACTTATATTACACCTTGAGAACATTCACTTATTTCAGAATCTTAACTTATACTTAAGAGTGTTAACTTATAACTTGAGAATCTTAATTTATAGGCTGAGAATCTTATAACTTGAGAGTATTAACTTGTAATTAACTTCTAATTGGAGAATCTTAACTTATAGCTTGAGAATCTTCACTTATAACTTGAGAATCTTAACTTATAACTTGAGAATCTTAACTTACAACTGGAGAATCTTCACTTAGAGCTTAAGAATCTTCACTTAGAGCTTAAGAATCTTCACTTAGAGCTTAAGAATCTTCACTTAGAGCTTAAGAATCTTCACTTACAACCTGAAAACCTGAACTTATAACTTAACATTCTTCATTTATAACTTGAAAATCTCAACTTTAACTGGAGAATCTTAAGTTATAACTTGAGAATATTCACTTACAGCTTAAGAATCTTAAGTTATATCCTGAGAATCTTAACTTATAACCTGAAAATCTTCACTTATAACTTAACATTCTTAATTTATAAGTGGGGAATCTTCACTTATAAGTGGAGAATCTTCACTTGTAAGTTAAGATTCTCCAGTTATAACCAGAGAATCTTCACTTTTAACCTGAGAATCTTCACTTTTAACCTGAGAATCTTCATTTACACCTTAAGAATCTTAACTCAGACCTTGAGACAAACGCAGAGAAGGTTTTTTTTTCCCCCCACCACCTCCCAGGCCACGTTTCCATTTCAGGCCTGAGGAAAGAAAAACCCCAACCCAGCAGGAACCACCTCAGCACCTTCTCCAGATGTTCTGCTTCTTCTAAGAGAAGCACCAAGATCTCCCTGGAGCCAAAGGAGGAGAAAGAACTGAAACCAGAGTTTGAAACATTTCACTGGAGAGAGGGTTTTATTTTCTGCTCAACTGGGACTGTACAACTGGTTTGCACTGGACCAAAAAGCTGGGATTTTGGGGTGTTTTCTCCTCCCTGTTTTGATTTTGCTGAAGATGAAGCAAAACAAGAGTGAAAAGAGGGACTTACAGCGTGGAAACCACGAGTGGATGGAGAGGAGCTGGAGGAAAAGCAACCAAGAGGTCCAAGAGCCTTCCAGTTGGAGCTGGGAATCCACAATCCAGTCCACCCAGTGGGATCCATGGAGTGAGTTCAGGCTGGGATGGATGCAAGAGGTGGTGACATGGGTGGCTCCTGATCTTCTTGTGGTGGCAACTACTGGGGCTTCTGGCTTGGGGTGGGGAGCAAAAAGGCATCTTCAAGTTGGAGTTAGAGCAGTAGAAGGAGTGAAGGGAGATCTTGGTGGGGACAAGGGGAGGATCCTGGTGGGGACAGGGGGAGAGATTCCTGGTGGGGACAGGGGGAGAGGATCCTGGTGGGGACAGGGGAAGAGGATCCTGGTGGGGACAGGGGGAGAGATTCCTGGTGGGGACAGGGGGAGAGGATCCTGGTGGGGACAGGGGGAGAGGATCCTGGTGGGGACAGGGGGAGAGGATCCTGGTGGGGACAGGGGGAGAGGATCCTGGTGGGGACAGGGGGAGAGGATCCTGGTGGGGACAGGGGGAGAGATTCCTGGTGGGGACAGGGGGAGAGATTCCTGGTGGGGACAGGGGGAGAGGATCCTGGTGGGGACAGGGGGAGAGGATCCTGGTGGGGACAGGGGGAGAGGATCCTGGTGGGGACAGGGGGAGAGGATCCTGGTGGGGACAGGGGGAGAGGTTCCTGGTGGGGACAGGGGGAGAGGATCCTGGTGGGGACAGGGGGAGAGGATCCTGGTGGGGACAGGGGGAGAGGATCCTGGTGGGGACAGGGGGAGAGGATCCTGGTGGGGACAGGGGGAGAGGATCCTGGTGGGGACAGGGGGAGAGGATCCTGGTGGGGACAGGGGGAGAGGATCCTGGTGGGGACAGGGGGAGAGGATCCTGGTGGGGACAGGGGAGCTATGGACGGACATCGAGGTGCCCCACGTTGAGCTGGCTCCTGGTGTGAGATCTTCTCAAGAAGATCCTTCTTCTGGCCACACTCATGGCTTTGATCAACCAGTTCTACAAACCAGCAGGGTTGGGCTGCAGCCAAAACACCCTTGGGTTTTGGGTTCCAGACGTGTGGAAAGAGCCAAGCAGGGAGGGGTTGGGGAGGTCCTTCCATGGTAGCACCAGAGGTCACGGTCACCTTGGCTGCAATAAATACTCTCCAGGGGTTGGGAAGCACTTGAGGTGTCACCCTCCAGCAGTGACAATTCCTGGAGCCATGTCACTCCTCACTCCAGCAGCCTTTGGAACATTCTCTCTGCTGCTGAAGGATCCTCCTTGTCTGATCTTGGGGGACCTTCTCACCCTGGGCTGACCAAGCATCTCTGCAGGTGGCCAGAAAAACCATCCTCTCAGGTGCCACAGAAGATGCTGAGATAGGAAATGAGTTGGGTTTGGTTGGGTTGGGGTTTCTTTTTCTTCCATTTTCCTTGGTTCTCTTCTTTGAACATCAGACATGAAGTGCAGGGTTGGAGCAGGTTTGGTTGGGTCTTGTTGGGTTTTTTTTGGGGGTGGTTTTGGTTGAGTTTTGCTTTTCCTTTTCTTCCCCCTCAGCCTTTTTTCCTTCCCAGGTGGCACCCAAAGGCACTTCACTCCGTGCGTAGGATGATGTGGATCCCTGAGTCTGTGAACACTGGGCCACTCATCTCACCAGTCCTCAGAGCAAAGGAGGCATCTTCAAAGGGTTTCTGCATCTGACCTGTGGAGAGGAGACACCAGAGAAAAGGTCCATTCAGCCCAGGAATGAAGATCTTCCTCAGCGAGCAACGTTTGGACACATCCAAGTGGAAATGGGGAGATGGAGGTTGGAGATGAGGAGGAAACTGTTTCCTCTGAGGGTGGGGAGAACCTGGAGGTGGTTTTCTGGAGATGTTGTGGATGATGGAAGTGGCCAAGGGCAGGTTGGATGGGGCTTGGAGCAACCTGGGCTGCTGGGAGGTGGCCCTGCCCGTGGTGGGGTTGGATCTAGATGAGCTTTGAGGTCCCACCAACTCAACCCATCCCATGAGTGTGGGCAGGAGGGCAGGGAGGTTCTCCTGCCCCTCTGGTGAGGGCCCATCTGGAGAAGTGGGTCCAGGTCTGGGCTCCCCAGAAGGACAAGGAGCTGCTGGAGAGGGGACAGCAAAGGCCACCAAGGGGCTGAGGGGACTGGAGCATCTGGCCCGTGAGGAAAGGCTGAGGGAGCTGGGGCTGCTGAGCTGGAGAGGAGGAGCCTGAGGGGGGGTCTCCTCAAGGCTGCTCCAGATCTCCAGGGGGGTCAGGAGGGTGGGAGCAGGCTCTTCTCAGCAGTGTCCAGGGCCAGGACAAGGGGCCATGGGCAGCAGCTGGAGAACAGGGGTCTGGGGGACAACAGGGTGACCATGAGGTGAGAACAGGCCCTGGTGGCCAAGAAGACCCATGGGCTCCTAGGGGGCATCAAGGAGAGTGTGGGCAGGAGGGCAGGGAGGTTGACCAAGACCAGACCAAGTTCTGACCCCTGAGGGACACCACTTACCTCAGGCTTCCATCTCAACCCTTCTCCATTGACCACAACCCCCAGAGCTCCACCAATCAAGGAGCTCCTGACCCACCTCATTATGATTTGATGATTCTAATTAAAAAAAATTAACAAGAGATCTCCCAACCTTGACCTAGAACTCACCTCTCCCAAAGGCTCCCAGATCTCCTCCAGCTTTTGCTGAGCTGCAGTCACTGAACTGAGAGGCCAGAGATTCAAAATCTTCTTCTCCTGACTTGATCTTCTGGATGTAACCTGGAAATAAAAAAAAGGAATCAATCCATCAGGAAGGGAAAAAATGGGGAAAAAACACCCCAAACCCACCTCAAATCTGGTCAAGAAGGACAGAAAAATTCCACCTCTATCTCCAAACCTTCTGGATGATGA
This sequence comes from Apus apus, assembly GCF_020740795.1. Taxonomy (NCBI): domain Eukaryota; kingdom Metazoa; phylum Chordata; class Aves; order Apodiformes; family Apodidae; genus Apus; species Apus apus. Next base: position 320,986 of record NC_067310.1, on the reverse strand, counting down.
AAGAATCTTGAAGAACAACCCAAAAGATGCACCAAAACCTTCTATATTCTTTCCAAGGTTATTTTCAGCTGCTTTAATTTAAGCTTCAATTCTAATAAAAATCAAATTATTCCACCTTCTCCTGCCCCTGGAGCACAAGAACTTCTTAGGGGGCTTCAAAATTCAGGAGGAACTTTGGGTTTCCAGGTTTGGTGGGAATTCAGGCCCCAAAAAACCTTCCCAGGAGTGAATGAATTGTCCAAAAAAAGCTTTTTGAAAAGGTGAGGTGAAAAATACTTGAAGTCTTCAGATCATCTAACCCTGCTCTGAACCTTCCTGGAAGGTTCTTGGAGAGGAAGGGCGAGAATCAGAGGATGTTGGGGGTTGGAAAGGAGCTCTGGAGATCATTGAGTCCAGGAACACCCAGGAACGTGGCCAGATGGGTCTTGGAAGGCTCCAGAGCAGGAGACTCCACAGCCTCTCTGGGCAGCCTGGCCCAGGGCTCTGCCACCCTCCTGGTCCAGAAGTTCTTCCTCATGTTGAGGTGGAACTTCCTGGGCTCCAGTTGGAATCCATGGCCCCTCCTGCTGCCACAGGGCACAAGTGACAAGAGATTGTCCCCTCCTTCTTGACACCCACCCTGCAGATATTGACAGACGTTCATCAGGTCCCCTCTCAGTCTTCTCCTCTCCAGACCAAACAGCCCCAGGTCTCCCAGCCTTTCCTCATCAGATGTTCAGTCCCTTCCTCATCCTCGTAGCCTCCCTTGGAATCTCTCCACTCAATCCCTGTCCCTCTGGAACTGGGGAGCCCAGACCTGGACCCACTTCTCCAGATGGGCCCTCACCAGAGGGGCAGAACCTCCCTGCCCTCCTGCCCACACTCTCCTTGGTTCCCCCCAGGAGCCCATGGGCCTTCTTGGCCACCAGGGCCCGTTGTTCCCTCATGGATCATTTCTTGGCCACCAGGACCTTCTCCATGGAGCTGCTCTCCAGCAGGTCACCTCCTAACCTGCCCTGGTCCATCCTGCTCCTCCCCAGGTGCAGGACTCTACACTTGTTGGACCTCATGAGGTTCCTCCTTGCCCAGCTCTCCAGCCTGGCCAGGTCTCCTTGAACCTTCTTACGACCTCCTGGTGGATCAACCAACCCCATCCAACCTGCCCTTGGACACTGCCAGGGATGGGGCAGCCACAGCTTCCCTGTTTCAGGGTCTCACCACCTCACAGATGACCCTGAGCACCCTTCTGTGGTACCTGCAGAACCACCAGGTGCTCAGGCCTACTGGTATCTGGACAGGTTGGATCCATGGGTTGAGGCTCCTGAGGGACCTGGACAGTCTGGATCCATGGGTTGAGGCTCTGCAGAAGGATCTGGACAGGCTGGATCCATGGGTTGAGGTTCTTCAGAAGGATCTGGACAGGCTGGATCCATGGGTTGAGGCTCTGCAGGAAGATCTGGACAGGCTGGATCCATGGGTTGAGGTTCTTCAGAAGGATCTGGACAGGCTGGATCCATGGGTTGAGGCTCTGCAGAAGGATCTGGACAGGCTGGATCCATGGGTTGAGGTTCTTCAGAAGGATCTGGACAGGCTGGATCCATGGGTCAAGGCCAATGGTAGGAGGTTCAATAAAGCCAAGTGTCAGGTCCTGCATCTTGGTCACAACAACCCCAGGTGACACTCCAGGCTTGGAGAAGAGTGGCTGGAAAGCTGCCCAGCAGAGAGAGACCTGTTGAACCTCAACCTGGAGTCAAGTTGCACCAGAGTTGATTCAGCTTGGACATCAGGAACAGTTTCTTCCCAGGAGTGGGGAGGCCTTGGTGGAACAGGCTGCCCAGGGAAGGGGTGGAGGCACCATCCCTGGAGATGTTCCAACATGGGTGGACGTGGTGCTGAGGGAGAGGGTTCAGTGGTTGGGGGTTGTAGGGAGGATCATCAGGTTGGACTTGATGATCTTGAAGGTCTTCTCCAACCTTGATGACTCTATGATCCTCCCCACAGCCCTTCCTTCGTCCCATCAGCAGGTCACCCTGGCACAGAAGGAGGTGAGGTTGGTCAAAGAGGACCTGCCCTTCATGAACCCATCCTGACCAGGCCTGAGCAGCTGGTGGTTCTGCAGGTACCACAGAAGGGTGCTCAGGGTCATCTGTGAGGTGGTGAGACCCTGGAACAGGGAAGCTGTGGCTGCCCCATCCCTGGCAGTGTCCAAGGGCAGGTTGGATGGGGCTTGGAGCAACCTGGGCTGCTGGGAGGTGGCCCTGCCCATGCAGAGGGGTGGGTCTAGATGGTCATTGAGGTCCTTCCAACCTAAACCAGTCTGTGACTCCATGATAACCACCCCCCCAACCCTTCCCACCCCATAACTACCTTGGAGAACCTTCCAGTGGCTGAAGGGGCTCCAGGAAAGCTGGGGAGGGACTTTGGCCAAGGGCAGGAGGGATGGGACCAGGGGGGATGGCTTGAAACTGGCAGAGGGAGCTGGAGGTTGGACACGAGGAGGAAATTCTTGGCTGGGAGGGTGGGGAGAGCCTGGGCCAGGGAAGCTGTGGCTGCCCCATCCCTGGAAGTGTCCAAGGGCAGGTTGGATGGGGCTTGGAGCCACCTGGGCTGCTGGGAGGTGGCCCTGCCCATGGTGGGGTTGGATCTAGATGAGCTTGAAGGTCTCTCCAAACCCAACCAGTCTGTGATTCCATGAAGTTCTTCACTCTGAGGGTGGGGAGACCCTGGAAAGAGGTTTCCTAGAGAAGTTGTGGGTGAAGGAAGTGTCCAAGGGCAGGTTGGACGGGGCTTGGAGCAACCTGGGCTGCTGGGAGGTGGCCCTGCCCATGGTGGGGTTGGATCTAGATGAGCTTTGAGGTCCCTCCAACCCATCCCATGATCCCATGATTCGATGAAGAAGAGGCTGAAAACCTGACATGAGAAATGACTCCAAAACCAAGAGTGTGACTTTAAGAGCAAGAACCACGACCCTGAAACGGTGGAAACCTCAGGAGGAGGAGGAAATGCCAAGAGGAGAAGACAGAACCAAGAGCTAAGCTGGAATTATTTGCACACCCCGACCAAACCAGGCGTAGAGAAGATTAATTCAAAGTGAAGTGTAAAGAGGGAGAAGAGCAGGAACAGCAGGAGGGGTGACCTACATTTCCAGGGAGACATCAAAAAACCAGGCTGGACCTTCTCAAACCCAACCCAGAAGTGAAGAACAAGGAGGAAATGGATGTAATGAAGTCATTCAACAACGTTCCTGCAAGAAACACCAGGTGGGAACTGATGGTTGGGTTGGAAAGTGGGTTCCTACTCAGGTGGGAACTGAAAGATGTTTAAATTAGGGAGGGAAAAATCACATTTTGGGGCAAAAAATCACCTAAAAGTGACTTGAAGGGGGACGTGGAATAAAATCGGGGCCTGGGGAAGAGTAAGAGAGTAAAATTGAGGCTGAAAAACCTTCACAATCAATTCTTGGGAAACCAAAATGGTGCCCAGAGGGGACAGAGAAGTTTTGGTTCCTTTCATCCCAGGAACAGGCTCAAAATGGACGTGGTTTTCTAGCTCCGTGTTCCCTGAGATGTTCTCACCTACTGGAAAAGCACCTGGGGAGCCAAGTTCTCCAACTCCACCTCAGCCCAAGCTCCACCACCTCATCTCAACCAAGCTCCACCTCCTTGTCACCCCAACCAAGCTCCACCTCTTCTTCATCCCAACCAAGCTCCACCTCTTCTTCATCCCAACCAAGCTCCACCTCTTCTTCATCCCAACCAAGCTCCACCTCTTCTTCACCCAAACCAAGCTCCACCTCTTCTTCATCCCAACCAAGCTCCACCTCTTCTTCATCCCAACCAACCTCCATCTCTTCACCCCAAACAAGCTCCATTTCCTCATCCCAACCAACCTCCACATCTTCATCCCAAGCTCCACCTCTTCTTCACCCAAACCAAGCTCCACCTCTTCTTCACCCAAACCAACCTCCACCTCTTCTTCACCCAAACCAACCTCCACCACCTCAACCCCCACCACACCACTTTTAAAGGCTGAAGAACCACCCATGGGTGCTGCACCCTCCACTCTCCTACCAAAAAGAAGGAAAAAAAGCCCTGAAATGGAACATATGACATCAACCAAGTTCCCCTGCCCAAAACCATGGATTTTAGGGTTGTTCCCTCTTCTCTGGGAGCAAATTGCCCCCTGATCAAACTTCCTTCTGGGATTTTTTATTGTCTAAAGGATTAATCCCAGACCCTCTGATCTACAGGAGGTTGATTCAGCCAATTCCATGTTCTGGAGATGTTCTCCAGGCCCTGCACATCCACTGAGATGTTCCTCCACACCAGGAGCTGGAGATCCTGTCTCCCACCAAGCTTCAACTGCTCTAAAAAACTGCATTTCAACTCATTTTCAAGAACTCACCATAAAATAATAACTCATCAAACTGATGTTCCCCCAACAACCTTCCCAGGAACAACAATTATTGGGCCAAACCCCGACAGAAAATTGGTTGGGGATTAATCTGGGGGGGAATTTGACCAAGACCACAAGGAGGGATTTTATATTCAGTGGGTTTTAATCAGAATTTTTCCCTTTTCAGGGAGGTTATGAAAGAAGCTCTGAAGCTTTTGGGCTTCATCTCATCCTTCCCAGGGAAATGTGAAGCTTTTTCTTTCCCTTCTTTATCAAACACCTCAAATAAAAACACCCAAAGAAAACCCAAAATCATAACAATTGTGGAAACTAAATCAAGTTATTCAGGTTTCTAAACACAACTTCAAAATCACAAGCTCCCAAAGTACCTTTTTTTAGAGCTGTGAAGACAATTTTCCCTCCTAAAAATGTCAGTTCCAAATATCCCAGCATCATTTAATTGGGAATCAATTTGATTTCCTTGAGAATTTGATTTCCTTGAGAATTTGATTTGCCTGAAAACTGGTTTCACTTGCCTAAAACCAGATTTCACTTGCCTAAAAACTGGCTTCACTTGCCTAAAAACTGGCTTCACTTGCCTAAAAACTGGCTTCACTTGCCTAAAAATTAATAATTCATTTAATTGAGAATTTAATGGAGATGCTCTGGGCTGGTTTTTTGGAGGAACAGCATTCCTAGAGATGAGTTTCCAACAGTTTTATTCCTTAAAAAGCATATAAAAGAAAGACTTTGAATTATTTCACTATCTTCACACCTTGGCACAGAATATTCCTTCTTTTTTTTCCCCTCCCAGGGTTTTTAGTCCTTAAAATTATGGTTGGGAATAGTAAAAAAAATCCTCTTTATCTTCCCTTAAAAACCTTGAAGAAAAAACCCAATCAAAACCCTGACAGAAAAAAAAAAGCCACATTAAAAACCCTGAGGAAAAACAAATTAAAAACCTTGAAGAAAAAAGAAAACACATTAAAAATCCTCAAGAAAACCCATAAAAAAAACCTGAAGGGAAAATGATTAAGAACTCTGATGAAAAAAACCATGAAAAACCCTGAGTAAAAATGATTCAAACCCTGAAGAAAATGATTAAAAACCCTGAGGAAAAACCAAATTGAAATCCCTGAGGAAAAATGAATAAAAACCCTGAAGAAAAACACATTCAAAACCCTGAGGAAAAACACATGAAAACCCTAAAGAAACTAATAAGCAAACAAACATTAAAAACCCTGAAGAAAAACACATTCAAAACCCTGAGGAAAAATGATTAAAACCCTCAGGAAAAACAGACTCAAAACCCTGAAGGAAAAAAAAAAACACATTAAAAGCCCTCAAGAAAAGCCATTAAAAACCCTCAGTAAAAATGATTAAAACCCTGAAGAAAAACAGGATAAAACCCTGAAGAAAAACAATTGAAAAACCCTGAGGAAAAACCAGATTAAAAATCCTGAGGAAAAATTACTAAAACCCTGAGGAAAAACCAGATTAAAAACCCTGAAGAAAAACAATTAATCTTGTAGAAAAACAGATTCAAATCCCTGAAGAAAAACAATTCAAATAACCTGAGGAAAAACAGATTAAAAACCCTGAGGAAAAATTACAAAAACCCTGAGGAAAAACCAGATTAAAACCCTGAGGAAAAATTACAAAAACCCTGAGGAAAAAACAGATTAAAAATCCTGAGGAAAACCAGATTAAAAACCCTGAGGAAAAAGAATTGAAAAAACCTGAGGAAAAACCATTAAAACCCTGAGGAAAACCAGATTAAAAACCCTGAGGAAAACCAGATTAAAAACCCTGAGGAAAACCAGATTAAAAACCCTGAGAAAAAATTACTAAAACACTGAGGAAAAACAGATTAAAAACCCTGAGGAAAAATTACAAAAACCCTGAGGAAAACCAGATTAAAAATCCTGAGGAAAACCAGATTAAAAATCCTGAGGAAAACCAGATTAAAAATCCTGAGGAAAACCAGATTAAAAATCCTGAGGAAAACAATTGAAAAAAACTGAGGAAAAACCAGATTAAAACCCTGAGGAAAAATTACTAAAACCCTGAGGAAAAATCAGATTAAAACCCTGAGGAAAAATGACTGAAGCCCTGAAGAAAAACAGATTAAAAACCATAAGGAAAAACCAGATTAAAAATCCTGAGGAAAAACAATTGAAAAAAACCTGAGGAAAAACCATTAAAAACCCTGAGGAAAAACAATCTTGTAGAAAAACAGATTCAAAACCCTGAGGAAAAACCAGATTAAAACCCTGAGGAAAAAACAGATTAAAAATCCTGAGGAAAAAACAGATTAAAACCCTGAGGAAAAACCAAATTAAAACCCTGAGGAAAAACCAAATTAAAACCCTGAGGAAAAACCAGATTAAAAATCCTGAGGAAAAACAATTGAAAAAACCTGAGGAAAAAACAGATTAAAAATCCTGAGAAAAAAATATTAAAAACTCTGAGGAAAAATTACTAAAACCCTGAGGAAAAAACAGATTAAAAACCCTGAGGAAAAACCAGATTAAAAATCCTGAAGAAAAAACAGATTAAAAATCCTGAGGAAAAAACAGATTAAAACTCTGAGGAAAAACAACTGAAAAAACCTGAGAAAAAAACATTAAAAACCCTGAGGAAAAACAGATTAAAAAACCTGAGGAAAAATTACTAAAACCCTGAGGAAAAACAGATTAAAAACCCTGAGGAAAAACCAGATTAAAAATCCTGAGGAAAATCAGATTTAAAACCCTGAGGAAAAACCAGATTAAAACCCTGAGGAAAAACAGATTAAAAACCCTGAAGAAAAACAGATTAAAAACCTGAGGAAAAATTACTAAAACCCTGAGGAAAAACAGATTAAAAACCCTGAGGAAAAACAGATTAAAAATCCTGAGGAAAAACAGATTAAAAACCCTGAGGAAAAACCAAATTAAAACCCTGAGGAAAAACAGATTTAAAACCCTGAGGAAAAACCAGATTAAAAATCCTGAGGAAAATCCAGATTAAAACCCTGAGGAAAAATTACTAAAACCCTGAGGAAAAATTACTAAAACCCTGAGGAAAAATTACTAAAACCCTGAGGAAAACCAGATTAAAAACCCTGAAGAAAAACCAGATTAAAAACCCTGAGGAAAAACAACGAACCCTGAAGAAAAAAAAAACCACCACAGAATTCATTTTCCTGCCAAAACTGCCAGGAAAAAATAAAAGAAGGAGCTTGTGAAGATGAAGATGGAGGGTTGAGGAAGGCAGGTGGGACCCTCAATCCTCCACCAGACCCCAAATCTTCTTGTTTTTTGGGAAAAGCTGGAGCTGATCCCACCAACCCCGACTTGATTTTTCAAGCTGATTCCCAATTTCTGCTGCTACCAGGGCAAAAGGAGTGGGAGGGATACCAAAGAAATGTTTAAAGAACATTTGGTTTCGCTTTAAATCCTTTTATTTTGGTTTATAGGAAAACACATTTTACAAGGAAAATACAAACAAACCTCTGAAGATATTAAAAAAAAAACAGAGGGGCCTGCCTGGATCGTACAGCAAAAATGTCCATTTTCAAGCCATTTTCCTTAAAAAAACTGATCTTAGCAAGCTCCTGACACACCAAACCACTCTTTTAATATTTTTTGGATCAACTTTTCACCCTCCAAACCACTTTTTAAGGACCTTTCAGCAAGTTCTCCCCCCCCACCCCAGGCTGCGAATCGAGCTTTAAAACGACGTTTCGCAATTAACGTATGTTATTAATTTTTTTTTTGGCCTCTTTTTCTCTCTCTCCTGAATTTACTTGCCATTGATCAGCTCCAGGGCCTCATCTTTGGTCCGTGTGATCTTCTCCTGCCTCCAGGATGAGGGTCTCCTGGACTGGTTGTGTTTGACCAGGAGGTGGGAGCACCGGACCTTGCTGGGCTCCCCTTGCCCGTTCCTGCCGCCGCCGCTGGGTCGCTCCCACTGGCTGGCATTGGTGATGTGGTTGAAGTAATAAACACGACCTGGGGAAGGGGGGAAACAAAAAAAAGAGGGGCTGGAGTCAACAAACAGCTCTTAGAGAAGCCCAGAATTAGCTTCTGAGCCCCAAAATCAGCTTCTGATCCCCCCCAATCTACTTCCGATCCCCAAAAATCGGCTCCGCGACCCCAAGGATCCACTTCTTGGCACCAAGAATCAGCTCCTTGACCCCAAGAACCTGTTCCTTGAACCCCAGACTCAGATTCTGACCCCCAAAATCCTCCCCTTCATCCCAGAATCAGCTTCTGAGCCCCAAAACCAGCTTCTGATCCCCCCCAAATCTACTTCCCATCCCCAAAAATCGGCTCCACGACCCCAAGGATCCACTTCTTGGCACCAAGAATCAGCTCCTTGACCCCAAGAACCTGTTCCTTGAACCCCAGACTCAGATTCTGACCCCCAAAATCCTCCCCTTCATCCCAGAATCAGCTTCTGAGCCCCAAAACCAGCTTCTGATCCCCCCCAAATCTACTTCCCATCCCCAAAAATCGGCTCCGCGACCCCAAGGATCCACTTCTTGGCACCAAGAATCAGCTCCTTGACCCCAAGAACCTGCTCCTTGAACCCCACTCAGATTCTGACCTCCAAAATCCTCCCCTTCACCCCAAAAATCCACTCCCTGATTCCCAGAACCAGCAACCTGACGCCCCAAGTCAGCTTCTGATCCCCAAAATCAGCTTCTGATCCCCAAAAATTGGCTCCGCAACCCCAAGGATCCACTTCTTGGCACCAAGAATCAGCTCCTTGACCCCAAGAACCTGCTCCTTGAACCCCACTCAGATTCTGACCTCCAAAATCCTCCCCTTCACCCCAAAAATCCACTCCCTGATTCCCAGAACCAGCAACCTGACCCCCCAAATCAGCTTCTGATCCCCAAAAATTGGCTCCGCAACCCCAAGGATCCATTTCTTGGCACCAAGAATCAGCTCCTTGACCCCAAGAACCTGTTCCTTGAACCCCAGACTCAGATTCTGACCCCCAAAATCCTCCCCTTCATCCCAGAATCAGCTTCTGAGCCCCAAAACCAGCTTCTGATCCCCCCCAAATCTACTTCCCATCCCCAAAAATCGGCTCCGCGACCCCAAGGATCCACTTCTTGGCACCAAGAATCAGCTCCTTGACCCCAAGAACCGGCTCCTTGAACCCCACTCAGATTCTGACCCCCAAAATCCTCCCCTTCATCCCAGAATCAGCTTCTGATCCCCAAAATCAGCCTCCGATCCCCAAAAATTGGCTCCGCGACCCCAAGGATCCACTTCTTGGCACCAAGAACCTGCTCCTTGAACCCCACTCAGATTCTGACCTCCAAAATCCTCCCCTTCACCCCAAAAATCCACTCCCTGATTCCCAGAACCAGCAACCTGACCCCCCAAATCAGCTTCTGATCCCCAAAATCAGCTTCTGATCCCCAAAAATCGGCTCTGCAACCCCAAGGATCCACTTCTTGGCACCAAGAATCAGCTCCTTGACCCCAAGAACCTGCTCCTTGAACCCCAGACTCAGATTCTGACCCCCAAAATCCTCCCCTTCATCCCAGAATCAGCTTCTGAGCCCCAAAACCAGCTTCTGATCCCCCCCAAATCTACTTCCCATCCCCAAAAATCGGCTCCACGACCCCAAGGATCCACTTCTTGGCACCAAGAATCAGCTCCTTGACCCCAAGAACCTGCTCCTTGAACCCCACTCAGATTCTGACCTCCAAAATCCTCCCCTTCACCCCAAAAATCCACTCCCTGATTCCCAGAACCAGCAACCTGACGCCCCAAATCAGCTTCTGATCCCCAAAATCAGCTTCTGATCCCCAAAAATTGGCTCCGCAACCCCAAGGATCCACTTCTTGGCACCAAGAATCAGCTCCTTGACCCCAAGAACCTGCTCCTTGAACCCCAGACTCAGATTCTGACCCCCAAAATCCTCCCCTTCATCCCAGAATCAGCTTCTGAGCCCCAAAATCAGCTTCTGATCCCCCCCAAATCTACTTCCCATCCCCAAAAATCGGCTCCGCGACCCCAAGGATCCACTTCTTGGCACCAAGAATCAGCTCCTTGACCCCAAGAACCTGCTCCTTGAACCCCACTCAGATTCTGACCTCCAAAATCCTCCCCTTCACCCCAAAAATCCACTCCCTGATTCCCAGAACCAGCAACCTGACCCCCCAAATCAGCTTCTGATCCCCAAAATCAGCTTCTGATCCCCAAAAATCGGCTCTGCGACCCCAAGGATCCATTTCTTGGCACCAAGAATCAGCTCCTCCAGCCTCAGAACCTGCTCCCTGGCCCCAAAAATCTGCTCCCTGGCCCCAAAAATCCACTCCCTGATTCCCAGAACCAGCAACCTGACCCCCCAAATCAGCTTCTGATCCACAAAAATCGGCTCCGCAACCCCAAGGATCCATTTCTTGGCACCAAGAATCACCTTGACCCCAAGAACCTGCTCTTTGAACCCCAGACTCAGATTCTGAGCCCCCAAATCCTCCCCTTCACCCCACGAACAGGTCCCAGACCCCCAAAATCAGCTTCTGATCCCCAAAATCAGCTTCCTGGCCCCAAAAATCAGCCCCGTGACCCCAAAAATCCACTTCTTGGCCCCAAGAATCACCTCCTTAATCCCCAGAACCAGCAACTCAACCCAAAGAACCAGCTCCTTGTTCCCAAAATCAGCTTCTGATCCCAAAAACCAACACCCTGGCCACAAGAATCAGCTCCTCAACCCTCAGAACCAGCTCCCTGACCCCCAAAACCAGCTCACCGACCCCCAAAACCCATTTATTGGCCTCAAAACCAGCCCCCTGACCCCCAAAACCCATTTCTTGCCCCCCAGAACGAGCTCCCTGACCCCCAAAACCCATTTCTGGGCCCTCAGAACCAGCTTCCCAACCCCCAAAACCCATTTCTTGCCCCTCAGAACCAGCTCCCTGACCCCGAAAACCCATTTCTTGGCCCCAAAACCAGCTCCCTGACCCCCAAAACCCACTGATTGGTCCCAAAACCAGCCCCCCCACCTCCAAAACCCATTTCTTGGCTCCCAGAACCAGCTCCTCAACCCCAAAAACCAGTCCCCCAAACCCCAAACCCCATTTCTTGTCCCCAGAACCAGATCCCTGACCCCCAAACCCCATTTATTTGCCCCAGAACCAGGTCCCTGACCCCCAAAACCAGCTCCCCACCCCCCAAAACCCATTTACTGGCCCCAAAACCAGCTCCCCGACCCCCAAACCCCATTTCTTGGCGCCCAGAACCAGCTCCCTGATCCCCAAAACCAGCTCCCCAACCCCCAAAACCCATTTCTTGCCCCCCAGAACCACTTCCCTGCCCCCCAAAACCCACTGATTGGTCCCAAAACCAGCCCCCCCCCACCTCCAAAACCCATTTCTTGGCCCCCAGAACCAGCTCCCTGACCCCCAAAACCAGCTCCCCAACCCCCAAAACCCATTTCTTGCCCCCCAGAACCACTTCCCTGACCCCTAAAACCCACTGATTGGCCCCTAAAACCAGCTCCCCCACCCCCAAACCCCATTTCTTACCCCCCAGAACCACAATTCCCATCACATCTTCGTGCTGCACAGACCTTCCTTTACAAAACCCCCCGTTTTCTCCCCCAAATAACCTTTTCCCACCCAGAACAACCCAGATTTCCCCAGGGAACAGAAAACCAAGTCCCTTTTTTGCCACATCCAGCCTCAAAACCCAGTGGTTCTGCTGCTGAAAGCCCTTCCAGCCTTCCCAGCACGGATCATGGATCAAGATTCCCATTTCCAACCCCCACCAAAGGGTCTTTAAACCTCCTAAATCCAACCTGGAGGGAGTTCCCTCCTTCCAGGAGGCTTCAACCACCGGAATTTCCATCCCAAAAAGCTTCTCCCAGGTCCCTTTTCCTCCCTCAACCCCCTCCTCCTCACCTCAAACCAATCTCCAGGTCCATTTTTCCCCCTCAGCCTCCTCATCCTCACCTCAAACCAATCTCTAGGTCCCTTTTTCCCCCCTCAACCTCCTCATCCTCACCTCAAACCAATCTCCCAGGTCCCTTTTTCTCCCTCATCCTCATCTCAAACCAATCTCCAGGTCCATTTTTCTCCCTCAATCTCCTCATCCTCACCTCAAACCAATCTCTAGGTCCCTTTTTCCCCCCTCATCCTCACCTCAAACCAATCTCTAGGTCCCTTTTTCTCTCTCAACCTCCTCATCCTCACCTCAAACCAATCTCCAGGTCCCTTTTTCCCCCTCATCCTCACCTCAACCCAACAAAGGCTTTTAGCTGCTCAGGGTAGAAAACTCCAACCCCCATCCCCCCCAAAAAAAAACCAAACCACCCCCAAAATCTCACTGAATGCACCAGCCTGACCCACAAAACCCATAATCCTGCTTGAAAAACACCGACCCGTAAATCTCCCCCCACTCAAACCCCCTCAAGAAATCCCCCCCCCTTTTTATAACGAGCTTATGGGCCCCACAACCAGCCCCCCCGACCCCCAAAACCCATTTACTGGTCCCAAAACCAGCCCCCCACCCCCAAAACCCATTTCTTGCCCCCCAGAACCAGCTCCCTGACCCCCAAAACCCACCGATTGGCCCCTAAAACCAGCCCCTCCACCTCCAAAACCCATTTCTTGCCCCCCAGAACCAATTCCCTGACCCCCAAAACCCACTGATTGGTCCCAAAACCAGCCCCCCCACCTCCAAAACCCATTTCTTGGCCCAGAGAACCAGCTCCCTGACCCCCAAAAACAGCCCCCCCACATCCAAAACCCATTTCTTGCCCCCCAGAACCAGCTCCCTGACCCCCAAAACCCACTGATTGGTCCCAAAACCAGCCCCCCCCACCCCCAAAACCCATTTCTTGCCGCCCCCCCCCCCACTTCCAAAACCCATTTCTTGCCCCCTCCCCTCCAAAACCCATTTCTTGCCCCCCAGAACGACTTCCCTGACCCCCAAAACCCATTGATTGGCCCCTAAAACCAGCCCCCCCCACCTCCAAAACCCATTTCTTGCCTTTCAGAACCACTTCCCTGACCCCCAAAACCCACTGATTGGCCCCTAAAACCAGCCCCCCCCCACCTCCAAAACCCACTTCTTGCCCCCCAGAACCAGCTCCCCGCTTTTCATCACGCAGCTCCTCCCGTTTCCACCACCCCCCCCCAACCCGAGCAGCCCCCCTAGAAACAAACCCCCCGCCCCCCCCCCCCCCCCCACATTACACCACAGCCCTGGAGCCGCTTTAACCCCCCCGAACCACCCCCTAAGAACCCCCAAACCCCGCAGGGTCTCAACCCAGGCCTCGCTCTCAGCCCCCCAACCAGGCCGCACCCCCATTCACTCCCCACCCCCCCCCAAAAAAAGAGGCCCAACCCCTTGGGAAGGTGTTGCCCCCCCCCCCGGGATGGAAGAGGGAACCCCCCGGGGATTCCTCAGCCCTTCCTCGTACCGGAGCTGCGGCTCATGCGCTTCTCCCAGCCCGCGGGCAGCTTCTCCTCCTCCGCCATTTTCCCTCCGCTCCGCTGCCCTTACCCGGGCCCGGCCCTCTGGGCGCAACGCGAAAGGGCGGGACCAACCCGCCCGTTCTCTGCTCTCATTGGCTGAACGGGAGGCAGCGCCCGAGCTACTCGCGTTCTGATTGGTGGAAGAGCCTGCCCTTCTGAAGCTGAGGGCGGGAGGGAGGGAGTGCGACGGTGGCCGCGGGTGGGCAAAAGGGGTTGAAAAGCGGAGCGGAAAAGCAAACCTCCCCGGTGGGGGATCCCCGGGATCCCGGTATCCCGTTCCCCCCTCCCCCCCCAGCCAGAAAATAACGGAAATCTCCACAAACACGTTTATTATAAATCATTTCGAGAGTCTGGGGAAGGTACAGCGGGTTTAGAGCCTCAATAGGGGGTTGGTAACCGGGGTTTGGGGAGAAACCGGGAGGGAACCGGGAAAGGGGGAACCGGGAGAGGGGGAACCGGGAGAGGGGGAACCGGGAGAGGGGGAACCGGGAGAGGAACGGCGGCCGCTACTGGTAGTAGAGCTCCAGGTTCATACCATCGTGGATCTCATCTGGAAGGAGGAGTTAAGGGAAACGGCGGGGAGGGGGGGGGGGTCAAGGTGTGAATCCCACCCCCCCCCCCCCCCAAATCCCGGGGAGCTCCCGGTAACACCGGGACACCGGGAAGGATACAATCGCCCAGCGTGACGTGATCCTTGAAAATAGTGTACCTGGGGGGGGGGGAAATAGAATTATCAGGTGGCGGGGACCGGTTTTAGCGCCGGGGGATGGGGGGGGGGGGGGGGGGTCCCGGAGGCCCCCGGTAGGACCCCCCCCCCCCCCCCCCCAATCCCGGTGCACCGGCAGCTTCTCCCCGCCCATCACTCACCACTTCTTGAGGACGATTTTATCCCAACGGGTCCCGGTTTGTGCCGCGATCAACTTCTTGAGGTCGCGGATGGAATCCTCGGTGCTGGGGGGGCCGTTAAGGAAAACCGGGAAGGAACCGGGAAGGAACCGGGAATTCCCCCCCACCCCCCCCCCCCCCACCCCCAACCCCCCCCCGAATACCGGAGCCCGGTTTTTGGGGCGGATACTTGCATTTTACCCGCACTTTTTTGCCCAAACGATCGTTGCAAACGACTTCGATCATCGTGGCCTGAGGGAGGAGGAACCCGGGGGTGAACGGGGGGGGGAACCGGGACGGGGGGGGGGGGAACCGGGACGGGACGGGGGGGAACCGGGAGGGGGGGGGGAACCGGGACGGGGGGGGGGGGGGGAACCGGGACGGGGGGGGGGGGAACCGGGACGGGGGGGGGAACCGGGAGTGGGGGGGGGGGGAACCGGGAGAGGGGGGGGGGGGAACCGGGAGAGGGGGGGGGGGGAACCGGGAGGGGGGGGGGGAGCCGGGACGGGGGGGGGGAACCGGGAGGGGGGAGGAGGGTTCACGGGGGGGGAACCGGGAGGAAACGGGGGGAAATGAGGAGGTTTCGGTACCTCCCGAGCCCTGCGTCACCCCGCGACAACCGCTCCCGCAGCCGGAACCGGAAGTTACCGGGAGCTGGGGCGGAAACGGAAGTTGAACCGGACCAAGATGGCGGAAGCGGCGGAGCTGCCGGTGTTACCGGATTCGGTTTTACTGCAGGTTTTGAAGCTGCTGCCTCTGCGGGATCGGCTGCGGGCGGCCTGGTAGGGCCCTCCCGAGCGGGACCGGGGCCGGGAGCGGGACCGGGGGGTCCCGGGGGGTCCTGGGGGGTCCCGGGGGGGTCCCGGGGCTGATTTCCCGCCGTCCCGCAGCGTTTGCCGCAGGTGGCGGCGATTGGCGCTGGACCGGACGGTCTGGAGGGAGGTGGATCTGACACCGCATCGGGTACCGGGACCCCCGGGAAAGGGGGGGGGGGGGGGAAGGGGGGAGGGGGGCACCTGTTTGTGGGGAGGGGGCTTGGGGAGGCGGGGGTCACCCCACTGTGGGCAGGGGGGTCATTGGGGGGGTCACCCCTTTGTGGGGAGGGGGCTGGGGAGGGAGGGGGGGGGGGGGTCACCCCACTGTGGGCAGGGGAGGTGTGTGGGGGGGTTACCCCTTTGTGGGGAGGGGGCTGGGGAGGGGGGGGGTGTCACCCCACTGTGGGCAGGGGGGTCGTTGGGGGGGTCACCCCTTTATGGGGAGGGGGCTGGGAAGGGGAGGGGTGTCACCTCTTTGTGGGGAGGGGGGCAATGCGGGGGGTGTCACCCCTTTATGGGGAGGGGGGGGTCACCCCACTGTGGGCAGGGGAGGTGTGGGGAGGGGGCTGGGAAGGGGGGGGGTCACCCCTTTGTGGGGAGGGGGCTTAAATGAGGGGGGGCGGTCACCTCACTGTGGGAAGGGGGGCATGGGGGGGTCACCCCTTTGTGGGGCGGGGGGGGGGGTCACCCCTTTATGGGGAGGGGGCTTAAATGAGGGGGGGGGGGGATATCACCCCTTTATGGGGAGGGGGCTTAAATGAGGGGAGGGGGGGGTCACCCCACTGTGGGCAGAGGGGTGATGGGGGCAGGGGGGGTCACCCTTTTATGGAGAGGGAGGGGTCACCCCACTGCAGGCAGGGGGGCCATGGGGGGGTCACCCCTTTATGAGGAGGGGGCTTAAATGAGGGGGGGGGTCACCCCACTGTGGGCAGAAGGGTGATGGGGGGGTCACCCCTTTGTGGGGCCGGGCGGGGGGGGGGGGTCACCCCTTTATGGGGAGGGGGCTTAAATGAGGGGAGGGGGGGTCACCCACTGTGGGCAGAGGGGTGATGGGGGCAGGGGGGGGTCACCCTTTTATGGAGAGGGAGGGGTCACCCCACTGCAGGCAGGGGGGCCATGGGGGGGGTCACCCCTTTATGAGGAGGGGGCTTAAATGAGGGGGGGGGTCACCCCACTGTGGGCAGAAGGGTGATGGGGGGGTCACCCCTTTGTGGGGCCGGGCGGGGGGGGGGGGTCACCCCTTTATGGGGTGGGGGCTTAAATGAGGGGAGGGGGGGTCACCCACTGTGGGCAGAGGAGTGATGGGGGCAGGGGGGGTCACCCTTTTATGGAGAGGGAGGGGTCACCCCACTGCAGGCAGGGGGGCCATGGTGGGGGGGTCACCCCTTTATGGAGAGGGGGGGTCACCCCACTGCGGGCAGGGGGGCCATGGGGGGGGGGGTCACCCCTTTATGGAGAGGGGGGGGTCACCCCACTGCGGGCAGGGGGGCCATGGTGGGGGGGGTCACCCCTTTATGGAGAGGGGGGGGTCACCCCGCTGCAGGCAGGGGGGCCATGGGGGGGTCACCCCTTTATCGGGGGGGGGGGGGGGGGAGGGCTTAAAAGGTGTGTGTGTGGGGGTTCACCCCTTTCAGGACCTCACCCTCCCCCTCCCCACGATCAAACCCACCCCCCCCCCAGCACTGAACCCCCTTTTTGTTTTTGGTCTCCCCCCCCCCCCCAAAATCCCAGCTCAGCTCCCGCTCCTTCCGCTTCCTCCTGCGGCGCCTCCCGGGCCCCGACCTGCGGCTCCTGCGGCTCCGGGGGCGGCTCCGCTCCGGCTCCGAACCCCGGCTCCTCTCCCCTTCCCTCCTCCTCGCCCTTTCCCGCCGCTGCCCCCGACTCCAGCACCTTTCCCTCCTGGATACCGACCTCCGCCCCCTCCCCTATTCCCACCTCCCCCTTTCCCTCACCCGCCTGCGCTTGGAGCGCTGCGAAATTCCCGCCTCCTGGTTCGGCGGGAACGCGGCGCCGCGCTTGGAGCGCCTCGTCCTCCTCGACGTTCCCGCCTTTTCCGATCGCCACCTGCTCGACCTCGCCACCTGGAGCCGCCTCAGATCTTTGGTCCTCCGAGGGACTTATCGGTTAACGGATTCTGGCATCCAAAGAGCAGCTCCACGCTTGGAAAAGCTGGAATTCCTGGCGCTGCGGGATTGCGGCGTCGGCGACGTCGCCGTGGAATCCATCTCCCGGGCCGTGAAGTCCCTGAGGTTCCTAGAGATCAGTGGAGCTCATTCCCTCACCAAGCAGGGCCTGGCTCATTTGACCACCCTGCAACACCTGGAGACCTTGATCCTGGATCCGGGTGACAAAATTCCTCCTGGAGACGTCGTCTCCTTGTGCCAAGCGCTGCCTCAGCTGAGGAACCTCCAGTTGAGTCCGACTCACCTTGGAGGTGACACAATAAAGACCCTTCAGGCGATTTTACCTCACTGTAAAGTCTCACCTGCCCCTTGAGGTGCAGCCTGAAGGTCTTGCCACTCATTTTGGTGCCTCAGTTGCTCCTTTTTTAGGGGGCAAATCAGTTTTCCTGGATGAATGTTTGGGGCAAGTTGGGGTTTTTTGGGGGCTGAGGAGGTTTTGGTGGGTCAAGAAGGTTCTGGTGGGTCCAAGAAGGTTCTGGTGGGTCCAAGAAGGTTTCTTGGGGATAAGAAGGTTTGGTGGGTCCAAGAAGGTTCTGGTGGGTCCAAGAAGGTTTCTTGGGGATAAGAAGGTTTGGTGGGTCCAAGAAGGTTCTGGTGGGTCCAAGAAGGTTCTGGTGGGTCCAAGAAGGTTCTGGTGGGTCCAAGAAGGTTCTGGTGGGTCCAAGAAGGTTCTGGTGGATCAAGAAGGTTTTGGTGGGTCCAAGAAGGTTCTGGTGGGTCCAAGAAGGTTCTGGTGGGTCCAAGAAGGTTTCTTGGGTCCAAGAAGGTTTTGGTGGATCAAGAAGGTTTTGGTGGGTCCAAGAAGGTTCTGGTGGGTCCAAGAAGGTTTCTTGGGGATAAGAAGGTTTGGTGGGTCCAAGAAGGTTCTGGTGGGTCCAAGAAGGTTCTGGTGGGTCCAAGAAGGTTCTGGTGGGTCAAGAAGGTTTTGGTGGGTCCAAGAAGGTTTTGGTGGGTCCAGGAAGGTTTCTTGGGTCCAAGAAGGTTCTGGTGGATCAAGAAGGTTTTGGTGGGTCCAAGAAGGTTCTGGTGGGTCCAAGAAGGTTTCTTGGGGATAAGAAGGTTCTGGTGGGTCCAAGAAGGTTCTGGTGGGTCCAAGAAGGTTCTGGTGGGTCCAAGAAGGTTTCTTGGGGCTAAGAAGGTCTGGTGGGTCCAAGAAAGTTTGGTGGGAAGTTGTTTTTTTTGGGAAGGATCCTCCTTTTCCATGGATTTGAGGAGCATTTCCCTTTGGGAACCCCCCTGGAGGAGCTGAGCAGAAGTTCAACCTCCAGGCAGTGACCTGAAGGGGGGCCACGTTCCAGCAGCTGCTGGGATATCGATCCAGCAGCCCCAGCTCCCAAACTTCCAGTTAATCACTAACTGGGATTGTTTCACCCTCCCAGTCTGTCCACTCCAAATTCCCAACAGGGAAGAAATTCCGTGGCTGAACGTACCAGAGCTTCTGGTTTTTTGGGATTACTCTTGGTCTTCTCCTGGACGTCGCGTTGTTCTTCTTCTCGGCTCATTGAGGCAACTTGAAGATGTTTCTAAATCAAATAAATTGTTTATTCAATAAAAGTCCTTTGGGATTTATATTTTTGGGGTTGATTTGTGGGTTTTTTTAGGCTGCGTTCTCTAAAAATCCAGGATCTGGGAAGGGTTGGACACCCAGTGGTGTCCTCAGGTGGTGGCAACCACCCTGTGGCCACCTCGACCCCCCCCCCCCTTCCAGGTGGATCCATCTGGTTCTTCCCCCCATTTCATCAACCCTTCGATCCCAACGGGTCACGAAGGGACACACTTGGAATTCCAAGGAGCTCCAACAAGATTCCTGGATCCTCCTGAGGGCTCCTCCCAACATCTCCTGAAGGTTCCTCCAGACCAAAAATGGGACATCAACTGGTTTCCCAGTTCCTCATCCTGGTTTTTTCCCCCCTCCCTTGGGCCAGGAGCCTTTTTTTTGGGGTGGGGGGGGGTTTCTCCTTCCACATCCACCTCTTTTCACCCCACCTTTCCCTTCTTCTCCAACCAGTTTATCCCAACAAACCTTTGGAACTTCAGCTGGTCCCAGTGGGGAGGTGATGAAATCCCGTTAACGACCGGTCTCCCTGCCCTGACCTCCTGGGGGTTATTTTGGTTCCTCAATGTCATTTTTGGGCAAATAAACAACATCAAACCCTTCCCCAGCTCCATTTTGGAGCTTCTCCCAGAGCTTCTGGCTTCATAATTACCTCTTGGTCTTGATCACGCCGGAGTAATTAGCGTAATTAAAACTGGAGGCTCCCTCTGGGTGAGGAGAAAGGGAGAATGGAACCCAGTTAAAGGCAGTTGAGGTGTGGGAAGAACCTCCTGAGGTTCTCCAAGGGGTTCATCCAAGGAGGAACAACCCCAGGGAGCAGCACAGGGTGGGGGGACCTGCTGGAGAGCAGCTCTGGGGACAAGGACCTCAGGGTCCTGGGGGACAACAGGGTGACCATGAGGTGAGAACAGGCCCTGGTGGCCAAGAAGGCCCTTGGGCTCCTGGGGGGCATCAAGGAGAGTGTGGGCAGGAGGGCAGGGAGGTTCTCCTGCCCCTCTGGTGAGGGCCCATCTGGAGAAGTGGGTCCAGGTCTGGGCTCCCCAGGAGGACAAGGAGCTGCTGGAGAGGGGACAGCAAAGGCCACCAAGATCTGCTGGAGGTGCCCCTGCTCTCCAGGGGGGTTGGCTTGATGATCTC
Source organism: Apus apus (assembly GCF_020740795.1). Classification (NCBI taxonomy): domain Eukaryota; kingdom Metazoa; phylum Chordata; class Aves; order Apodiformes; family Apodidae; genus Apus; species Apus apus. The sequence goes on along the minus strand of NC_067310.1, from coordinate 300,550 downwards.
CAGAGCTCCCTTCCCACCCAACCCCTCTGTGACTCCACAACGATGACAACCCAACCTGACCTTTTGGTTCCTCTTCCCAACAACCAAAGCCCATTTCCAAACCTCCTCATTTCCACGTTTGGAGGAAACACCTCCAAGAACTTGGGCATTTCCCCCCCCCCCTTGTTTTTTTCTTCACTCCCAAGGGACCAGGATGAGTTAAACCCAAACCCCCTGGAGCAGAGACCTCCAGGCAGGTGGAATGTTGGAAGTGGCCACGTTCCAAGTTGTTATTTTGAGAGGACAAACCAATAAGAAGCCACCTGAAAAAAACAACCAACCAACCTCTCCTGGTTAAATTATAACCTTTGGGACTGAACATCCCTGGAGTTGGTGGAACTTGTGGAATTCCAGAGATCCCAGTTGGAAAAGCTTCTGCTTCCTTGGACCTAAAGTTCTTCCTTCCAACCAAAGCTTCCCAGGATGGATGAGGAACATCTTCATGATGATCTGCGTGTTTTTAAAGGTAAACATCAACCTTCAAGCCACCTCCTGGAGATGGGCAGGAGCAAAGAGGGTGATGAGGGTGTCACAGAGCATGGTCTTCCTCCCCCAGTGGTCTTCTGAGGAAGAGGAAGGTCCATGGTCTCCTTCCTCCTCTCCTCAGCCAACTTGGCTAATCAACCATGGAATGGTTTGGGTTGAAGGACCTTTCAAGGTCATCCAAGTCCAACCCCCACCCTGCCATGAGCAGGGACATCTTCAACCAGACCAGGTTGATGTTCTTGGTGAAGTGGAACGGGGTTGGTGTGTTGGGATGGGGAAGGTCACCTTGATCAGCTCATCCCTGGGGTGGAGGTTTGGATGGTGGTGGTGGTGGGAAGCTGGTGGTGTCCAACCAGCACCACCTCAGAGGCTTCAGCCTTGGAAGTGTCCTGGACCTGAGTTCATCTCACCTTCCAGCCCAAGGGTGGACCTTGGAACCCAAGGGTGGACCTTCCAACTCAAGGGTGGACCTTCCAACCCAAGGGTGGATCTTCCAACCCAAGGGTGGACATTCCAGCCCAAAGGTGCTTCCAAGGTGCCCCAGAAGGACCTTTGATGCCAGCTGGGACCAGCCAAGAACCCTCCAGACCACAGATGGTCACTTGAGGAACAGGAACGATCCCCAAGAGTTGAGCTTCTCTAGCAAATCATTAACAATTCCGGGTCATTGATTAACCAGAGGAGCTTGGGAAAAGTTCTCAGTGATCCCAGGGGAATATTTCCACATCTCCTGGGGGTTTGTTTTCCCTTTTAAAGACAGAAGCTTCATCCAGCAGAGGTTGAGATCCTTCTTCACCGTCTACTTGCTCTTGGGTGTCTCCTTCTTCTTCATCTTCACCCTCTTCGCCGTGTCCCTCTCCAAAGGTACCAGGAGACCTTGGGGTTGGGGAGGTGGGATCAAGAGGGATGAGGTTCAGATCCCAAAGGGTGGGATCAGATTCCAGAAGGTGGGATGACCTGAGGAGCTCCAGGATGGTCTCCAAGGGTTTGGAAATGGGTGGAAATGGGGAATAACGAGCGAAACGTCGTGAATCGGTGACGAAAATACGTCGAGAAATTAAGGATATAGAAGCCAAAGGGATTTCAAAAGTGGAAAAATAGATCAAATTGTGTCCATTTCATCTATAAAACTAAACAAAAATAGAGAAAAGGTTTGAATTTACAGAAAGATGCAAAATTTGTCTATAAAATCTATTGATAAAGAGGGAAAATATAGTAAAAATATACATTAAAATCGAGGAGTAAAGCATCAAAAAGATGTAAAAATGGACAAATGTCTCTAAATTTGAACTATTAAAACATGAAATTTATAGAAATATGTATTTTTATATATAAAATATAAAAAATTATATATTTTATATATAAAATATATAGAAATATGTTTATTTTTACGTAGAATATATGAAAATATGTATTTTATATATAGAAAATATGTAAATATGTATATTTTATATATATAATATATGTAAATATATATATTTTATATATAAAATATATGGAAATAGATATTTTATATATAAAATATATGTGTATATAAATTTTATATATAAAATACATAGAAATATATCTCTTTTATATGTAATATTTATGGAAATATAACAATTTATATATAAAATACATAGAAATATATCTCTTTTATATGTAATATTTATGGAAATATAACAATTTATATATAAAATACATAGAAATATCTATTTTCTATATAAAATATATAGAAAGGTATATATTTTATATAGAATATTTATGGAAATATAACAATTTTATATATAAAATACATAGAAATATCTAATTTCTATATAAAATATATAGAAAGGTATATATTTTATATAAAATATATATAGAAATATATATTTTGTATATAGAATACATTGAAATATATAAAATTTCTATATAAAATATATAGAAATATAAAATAGATTGAAATCTAGATCTATAAAATATACCCATAAATATATTAAACATAGAAAGTACAGTTAAAATAGAACAATATATTGAAATATAGAAATAAAACCTTTATAAAATGTGTAAAAATGGATCAATTGCTAGAAATTAAATCTATAAAATGATTTAAAGTGATTTAAAGTGATATAAAGTGATATAAAGTGATATAAAGTGATATAAAGTGATATAAAGTGATATAAAGTGATATAAAATATGATATAAAATGATACAGAATGATATAAAAATGATATAAACTGATATAAAATACATCAATATATAAAGATACAAAATAGATCTAGAAACTACATCTTCAAAATATCCCTAGAAAAGCATTTTAAAGAGAGAAACAATCTGAAACTATAGAAATAAAACATTTAAAAGATGTTAGAAGAAATGATATAAAGTAGATCTATAAACTAGATATTGATCTAGAAGATCTATCTAGAAATATATAAAATTGATCAAAAGTATTAAAAAAATCTAAACCAATCTTAAAATATAGAAGTGACTCATTTAACATATGGAAAATAGATTCAATTAGATCTATAAAACTATATAAAATGTTTAAAAATGTATATTTATATTAAATCTACCTATAAAATCTACCTATACTTGTATCAAATATATATATTTATATATAATATATAAAATATATAACTAATATAATATGATACAATGTAATATGATAGAATAGAATGTTATAATAATATAATTATACAATATCATGTGATGTCATGTCATATAATATGAATTAATCTGAATTAATATTGATTAATAATATGAAACGATCGTAAAATACGGAAATAAAACCTAAAGAAACCACCTAGAAAGAGATTAAATGATAGCAAACCAATCAATAAAATATGTCAAATATATTAAAAACCCATCAATAAACAGAAAAACAGCTCCATAAAAACATATAAAACCTACAAACAGATAAAAAGACACTAAAAATACCTAAAATAGGAGCTATTTTCCGACCCGACGTCCCTTCGTTCTCTCCCAGTTTCCGCCGTTTCCTCCAGACTCAACGAGGTGAAATCAGAACCAAACCACAACTTTTCCAACCGGGATCTTCTCCGTAAGTTCTGGTCCCCTCTCCCAATCCCACCAGGTTCCTTTTCCCTCGGGATATTCCCCAAAACCATTCCTGGACCTCAAGGCATCTCAGGTTGAATCATCTCAAGGAGGAATTTAAATATAATTCACGTTAATTTCACGTCGAGGATGGAGAAGGATTGAAAAGATTCCACCAGGATATTCCCAATGGTGCAATATTCCCAATATTTGGGGGATAAATCCATTTTTGCTGATGAATTATGAAGATGGAAGGGTTGGTTGATCAACCAGGAGGTCATGAGAAGGTTCAAGGAGACCTGGCCAGGCTGGAGAGCTGGGCAAGGAGGAACCTCATGAGGTCCAACAAGTGTAGAGTCCTGCACCTGGGGAGGGACAGGATGGACCAGGGCAGGTTAGGAGGTGACCTGCTGGAGAGCAGCTCCATGGAGAAGGTCCTGGTGGCCAAGAAGTGATCCATGAGGGAACAATGGGCCCTGGTGGCCAAGAAGGCCCATGGGCTCCTGGGGGGCACCAAGGAGAGTGTGGGCAGGAGGGCAGGGAGGTTCTCCTGCCCCTCTGGTGAGGGCCCATCTGGAGAAGTGGGTCCAGGTCTGGGCTCCCCAGGAGGACAAGGAGCTGCTGGAGAGGGGACAGCAAAGGCCACCAAGGGGCTGAGGGGACTGGAGCATCTGGCCCGTGAGGAAAGGCTGAGGGAGCTGGGGCTGCTGAGCTGGAGAGGAGGAGCCTGAGGGGGGGTCTCCTCAAGGCTGCTCCAGATCTGCAGGGGGGTCAGGAGGGTGGGAGCAGGCTCTTCTCAGCAGTGTCCAGGGCCAGGACAAGGGGCCATGGGCAGCAGCTGGAACATGGGAAGTTCCAGCTCCCCAGGAAGAGGAACTTGTTGCCTGGGAGGGTGGCAGAGCCCTGGGCCAGGGTGCCCAGAGAGGCTGTGGAGCCTCCTGCTCTGGAGGCTTCCAAGACCCATCTGGCCATCTGGGTGTTCCTGGACTCAATGATCTCCAGAGCTCCCTTCCAACCTCAAAGATTCCATAAGTCTATTATTCTGTGATTCTTTGATTCCATGACTCTGTGATTCCATAATTCTATGATTCCACAATTCCATGATTATATGATTCCATCATTCCATAATTCTGTGATTCCATGATTCTGTGACTCCATGATTCCATAACCCCATGATTCCATAACTCCATGATTCCATGATTCCATAACTCCATGATTCCATAACCCCATGATTCCATAACCCCGTGATTCCATAACTCCATGATTCCATGACTCCATGAGTCCATGATCTTCCTGTTGGGAAAAGCTTCTCCAGATGCCACCTTGGTGACCACCCAAACTCGACTCCCCCTCATCCTGGTTCTCCTCCCTCCCAGTGTTTCCCTGCGGCCCAGATTCCAGGCAATGGGAATATTTCGATGGGAAATGTTACTACTTCTCCTTGAGCAAAACCAACTGGAACAAAGCCAAGGCTCAGTGTGAGGAGATGCATTCCCACCTGACCGTCATCAACAGCTTCTCCAAGCAGGTAAAAAGATCCCGGTTCCCACTGGGAACACTGGGAATGGCCAGAATCTTCTTTAGGATTGAGGGAATCGTGGGTGGGATCAACCAGAGGAGCCACTTGAGCCCTTTCCCAGGGTTGGGATCCTGGGAAGCAGCAGAACCTGCTCTGATACCACCAGGGACTTCCCAGGTGGAATTCTTCCTGATTGGAGATTAATTAAGAGCCAGATTCCTCTCTGGGACCTACTTATCCCACTCTTCCACACTCATTAATTAATTAAGAGCCAGATTCCTCTCTGGGACCTGCCTATCCTGATATTCCTGATTGGAAATGTATTAATTAAGAGCCACATTCCTCTCTGAGACCTATTTATCCCACTCTTCCACACTAATTAATTAATTAACAACCAGATTCCTCTCTGGAACCTGCCTATCCCACTCTTCCTGATTGGAGATTCATTAATTAAGAGCCACATTCCTCTCTGAGACCTACTTATCCCATTCTTCTACACTCATTAATTAATTAATAGCCAGATTCCTCTCTGGCACGTGTCTATCCTGGTCATCCTGATTGGAAATGTATTAATTAAGAGCCAGATTCCTTTCTGGGACCTGCCTATCCTGATCTTCCTGATTGGAAATTCATTAATTAAGAGCCAGATTCCTCTCTGAGACCTACTTTATCCCACTCTTCCACACTAATTAATTAATTAACAACCAGATTCCTCTCTGGAACCTGCCTATCCCACTCTTCCTGATTGGAGATTAATTAATTAAGAGCCAGATTCCTCTCTGGGACCTACTTATCCCACTCTTCCATGCTAATTAATTAATTAACAACCACATTCCTCTCTGGCACCTGCCTATCCTGATCTTCCTGATTGGAAATTCATTAATTAAGAGCCACATTCCTCTCTGAGACCTACTTATCCCATTCTTCCACACTCATTAATTAATTAACAACCAGATTCCTCTCTGGAACCTGCCTATCCCACTCTTCCTGATTGGAGATTCATTAATTAAGAGCCAGATTCCTCTCTGGCACCTGCCTATCCTGATCTTCCTGATTGGAAATTCATTAATTAAGAGCCACATTCCTCTCTGAGACCTACTTATCCCATTCTTCCACACTCATTAATTAATTAACAACCAGATTCCTCTCTGGAACCTGCCTATCCCACTCTTCCTGATTGGAAATTCATTAATTAAGAGCCAGATTCCTCTCTGAGACCTACTTATCCCACTCTTCCATGCTAATTAATTAATTAACAACCACATTCCTCTCTGGCACCTGCCTATCCTGGTCTTCCTGATTGGAGATTCATTAATTAAGAGCCACATTCCTCTCTGGCATCTGCTTATCCTGATCTTCCTGATTGGAAATTCATTAATTGAGAGCCAGATTCCTCTCTGAGACCTACTTTATCCCACTCTTCCACACTAATTAATTAATTAACAACCAGATTCCTCTCTGGAACCTGCCTATCCCACTCTTCCTGATTGGAGATTCATTAATTAATAGCCAGATTCCTCTCTGGGACCTGCCTATCCTGGTCTTCCTGATTGGAAATTCATTAATTAAGAACCAGATTCCTCTCTGAGACCTACTTATCCCACTCTTCCACGCTAATTAATTAATTAACAACCAGATTCCTCTCTGGCATCTGCCTATCCTGGTCTTCCTGATTGGAAATTCATTAATTAATAGCCACATTCCTCTCTGAGACCTGCCTATCCCACTCTTCCACTTCATAAAGTAATTAATTAAGAGCCCAATTCATCTCTGGCACCTGCTTATCCTGCTCTTCCACATTGAATATTAATTAATAACCAGATTCCTCTCTGGCACCTGCCCATCCCACTTTTCCACATTGATTAATTAATTACAGGCCCAATTCCTCTCTGGCACCTGCCTACCTCTCTCTTCCCCATCAGCAATTAATTCATTAAGAGCCCCATTCCCAAGAAGGCTCCGGGTTGGCCCCTTTGGAGCCTGTTCCCCCCTGATCCTGTTCCTGCTGCAGAACTTCCTGATGTTCCGGGCGCGGAACGAGCGGTTCTGGATCGGGCTGACGGACCAGGACGAGGAGGGGGAGTGGAAATGGATCGATGGCACCGACTACAGGAGCAACTTCATGTGAGTCCTGCCTGCTTCCCTGCTTCCCTGCTTCCCTGCTTCCCTGCCTGCTTCCCAACAGTCCAGCTCCCCTGTCTGCTCCTCCTTCCCTGCCTGATTCTCTGCTCCCCAACAATCCAGCTTCCCCACTTCCCTGCCTGCTTCCCAACAATCCAGCTCCCTTGTCTGCTCCTGCTTCCCTGCTCCTGCTTCCCTACAATCCAGCTTCCCTTGCCTGCTCCTGCTTCCCTACAATCCAGCTTCCCTGCTTCCCTTCTTCCCTGCCTGCTTCCCAACAATCCAGCTCCCTTGCCTGCTCCTGCTTCCCTTGCCTGCTCCTGCTTCCCTTGCCTGCTCCTGCTTCCCTTGCCTGCTCCTGCTTCCCTTGCCTGCTCCTGCTTCCCTTGCCTGCTCCTGCTTCCCTTGCCTGCTCCTGCTTCCCTTGCCTGCTCCTGCTTCCCTTGCCTGCTCCTGCTTCCCTTGCCTGCTCCTGCTTCCCTACAATCCAGCTTCCCTGCCTGCTTCCCTGCTTCCCTTCTTCCCTGCCTGCTTCCCAACAATCCAGCTCCCCTGCCTGTTTCCCTGTTTCTCTACAATCCAGCTTCCCTGCTTCCCTGCCTGCTCCAGCTTCCCTGCCTGCTCCAGCTTCCCTGCCTGCTCCAGCTTCCCTGCCTGCTCCAGCTTCCCAACAATCCAGCTTCCCAACAATCCAGCTTCCCTGCCTGATCCAGCTTCCCAACAATCCAGCTTCCCTGCCTGATCCAGCTTCCCAACAATCCTGCTTCCCTACAATCCTGCTTCCCTGCTCCCCTGCCTCCTTCCCTGCTTCCCAACAGTCCAGCTTCCCTCCCTCCTCCTGCTTCCCAACAGTCCAGCTTCCCTCCATCCTCCTGCTTCCCAACAGTCCAGCTTCCCTCCATCCTCCTGCTTCCCAACAGTCCAGCTTCCCTCCATCCTCCTGCTTCCCAACAGTCCAGCTTCCCTCCATCCTCCTGCTTCCCAACAGTCCAGCTTCCCTCCATCCTCCTGCTTCCCAACAATCAACAATCCAGCTTCCCTGCTTCCCAACAACCCAGTAGCTTCCCTCCCTGCTTCCCAACAATCCAGATTCCCTCCCTGCTTCCCAACAATCCAGCTCCCCTCCCTGCTTCTCTGCCTCCTCCTGCTTCCCAACAATCAACAATCCAGTTTCCCTGCTTCCCAACAATCCAGCTTCCCTACAATCCAGCTTCCCTGCTCCTCTGCCTCCCTCCCTGCTTCCCAACAGTCCAGCTTCCCTCCCTGCTTCCCAACAATCCAGCTTCCCTGCTTCCCAATAATCCAGCTTCCCTCCCTGCTTTCCTACCTGCTCTTGCTTCCCTCCCTGCTTCCCAACAATCCAGCTCCCCTCCCTGCTTCCCTCCATCCTCCTGCTTCCCAACAATCCAGTTTAACTCCCTGCTTTCCTACCTGCTCTTGCTTCCCTCCCTGCTCCTGCTTCCCAACAATCCAGCTCCCCTCCCTGCTCCTCCTTCCCAACAACCCTGCTTCCCTGCCTGCTCCTGCTTCCCAACAATCCACAACCCAGTTTCCCTGCCCGCTTCCCACAGCTCCCAGTTTCCCGCCTGCAATTCCAGCCCGTTCTCCACACGGGGGCTGAGGAGCCGAGCAAAACCACCCACCGAAACCGAGCCCAATTTGGCCAATCCCGACCTAATTAACATGCAAAACCACCTCACATAAAACAAGTTCAGGTCATTCCGACCGAATTAATCTGCAAACCCACCTAAATGAAGCCAATTTACTTAATCCTGACCTAATTAATGTGCAAAACCACCTAAAATGAGCCAAATTTAGCTAATCCCGACCTAATTTACACTTAAAACCACCGAAAATGAGCCAAATTCAGCTAATCCTGACCTAATTAATACCTTAAACCACCTAAATTAAGACAATTTACCTAATCCCGACCTCATAAATACCTAAAACCACCCCAAAATTAAGCTAATCCCGACCTAATTAGCAAGTAATCCCCCCTCAAATGAGCCCAATTTAGTTAATCCTGACCTAATTAGCAAGTAAATCCATCTAAAATTGCTCAAATTTAGCTAATCCCGACCTAATTAACAAGTAAACCCACCTAAAAGAAGTCCAGTTTAGCTAATCCTGACATAATTAACAAGTAAACCCACCTCAAATGAGCCCAATTTAGTTAATCCTGACCTAATTAACAAGTAAACCCACCTAAAATTAATCAAATTTAGCTAATCTTGACTTTATTATCAAGTAAACCCACCTTAAACAAGCCAAATTTAGCTAATCCTGACCTAATTAACAAATAACCCCATCTAAAATTAATCCAATTTAGCTAATCCCGACCTAATTAACAAGTAAACCCACCTAAAAGAAGCCAAATTTAGCTAATCCCAGCCTAATTAACAACTAAACCCACCTCAAATGAGCCAAATTTAGTTAATCCTGACCTAATTAACAGGTAAACCCACCTAAAATCAATCAAATTTAGCTAATCCCGACCTAATTAACAAGTAAACCCACCTAAAAGAAGCCAAATTTAGCTAATCCCAGCCTAATTAACAACTAAATCCACCTAAAATTAATCAAATTTAGCTAATCCTGACTTGATTAACAAGTAAACCCACCTAAAATTAATCCAATTTAGCTCATCCCGACCTAATTAACAAGTAAACCCACCTAAAAGAAGCCAGATTTAGCCAATCCCAACCTAATTAACAAGTAAACCCACCTAAAATCAATCAAATTTAGCTCATCCCGACCTGATTAACAAGCAAACCCACCTAAAACCGGCCCAACTTAGTTCATCCCAACCCAAACAACCACTAAACCCACCTTGAAGACACAAAACTCAACCCATCCCACCCAAAGCGACGCGCGAAACCGCCTCGAACGCAGCGAATTTCACCTCCTCCCGACCCCGTTTCCCACCCCAGTCGCCCCCAAATCTACCCAATCCCTACATTTTTTGGTCCCCCTCCTCTTTTTGCCAGGTTCTGGAAGGAGGGGGAGCCCAATGACAGTGGGCACAACGAGGACTGTGCCCATCTTTGGGGTTCAGGGCACTGGAACGACGTTCATTGCACCTACGAGTGTTTCTACATCTGTGAGAAGCCCCTTCCCCCTTGACAACCCCCCCGGGACCCCCTTTTCCACCCCAAAATCTCCCTATTTTTCCCCTTCCCCCCCAGCCTCCCCCCCCCCTTAATTTATACTCTCCCAGGTTTGAGGATCCTTTGGGATCCACCCTAATAAAGGACAATTAATGCTCTGCTTAATGAAGAGTTTCTCTTTTCTGCTTGGGGGGGGGGGAAAAGAACCAAAAAAACCCCTCATTTTCAGAACTTTCCTTCTTTTCCCCTGGAATTTGGGTGCCAGGTTCACATGGAACTCAAGGAGGGGGCAACTCTGGGGTCACTTCTATCCCCCCGGGGGTCCCTCCCATCTTCATTTTCCATCTTTTCCCCCCCAAAATGTTTTAAAAACCTCGTTTTGGGGAAAAAAAACCTGCGACAACCGGGACCCAGCGACGCCCCCCCCCCCCCCCCCGCCCCCCAAAACCCCTTCCAGGGTCTTCTCACACACCCCCCACCCCCCCCTCTCCTGGGTCGCCCCCCCCCCCCGGTTCCCCGGACGATACCCGAGGGTCTCCCCCTCCCCCCCACGTTGTCACTGTCCCCGACGGCGGGAGGACGCGTCTCTGCTCGCCCTGTCGGCGACACGGCTGTCGCGACAGAGGGTCGGATCAACTAGACAGGGGGCGTGGAGACACCCCCCCCCCTCCCCACCTAACCCCCCCACTCCCCACCCACCCCCCCAGTCGTCTGGCTGCCCGCGACATCCCCTGTCGCGACAATCGCTCCCTCTGTCGCGACAACCTCTTGGCTTGTCACCCCCACCGGGAGGGGAACGGGGGGGGGGGTGTGTGTTTGTTTATTTGTGGGGGGGGGCTCCGGGCGTGCTCCCGGCTCAGGCGCGCTCCCGTGGGGCGGGGGGCGGCGGCGGCGCGGGCGGGGGCGGACACGGGCGGGGGTTGCGCGCTCTGCCCCCACGCGCGGGTGTTCCCGGCTCTGCTCCTCTCCCTGCCGGTACCGGGGATCGTTCCCGGGATCGTTCCCGGGATCATTGACCCGGTAAGTCACAGACGGGGCGGGCGGGGGGGATGCGGTGCCGGTAACCGAGCCCCGGAGGGGGGCGAGGGGGGGGGGGGGTGATCGGAGGGGAACACGCACAAAAAGCGGGTGCGCGTCCCGTCCGTGAACGGAGTCACCGGGATCCGTCGGGTCGCCGTTGTCCCGACGGGACGGGAACCGGGAGGGAGGGAGGGAAATTCCCACGGTTGTAGCCGCCACGGGGTGGGCTCCGGTGATCCCGGGGGGAAGGTGGGTGTTCCCCGCCTCGGGCCGGGGGGGAGCGGGATGAGCGGGCACCGATCCCGCCGGGATTTCGTTACCGTTCGTTACACCGGAGCTCCGGGAGGCGGGGGGGGGGGGGGAAACGGGCGGTAGGAAACGCGTATTCCCGAGCCGGTCTGGGGCTGGGGGGGGGGGGGGTGATGGGTACCGGTCCTTAACGTCCCTCTCCCCCCCCCCCCTCCCCGTAGCCCCCCGGGATGAAGACGGAAGAGGCTCCGTCCTGCCTGCAGCAGGCGACGCCGCTCCTGGGATTCGGTGAGTACCGGAGGGACCGGGTGGCACGTCCCGGGAAGCTCCCTCTTAGATCTGTCGCTTCCCGTTCCATCCTCACCTTTCCCCCGGGATGGGGGGGGAGGTCTCGGGTGTACCCAGAAATTCCACGGGACCACCCGGCCTTGCCTGCGGGATCCCAACCCCGCGGATCCCACCGAGCGACGGCCCCGGCTCCTCCGCGGGGTTTATTCCCGAGAAGGTGAATCCGTTTCCCACCCCCCCCGCCCCGTTTTGGATTTTTGGGGTGAGCAGGGGAGAGGGAGCACCCCCCCCCCCCCCTCATACCCCCACCCACCCCCTCACCCCTGGATTTGTGGATTCCAAAAGGGAGGCAGGAAAAGCCACGGGAACACCGGGAAACGCGTCTCGCAACTCGCGGCTCCACGGGCTGAGCTTGTTTTGTGTGTGTGTGTCCCCCAACACCGAGCACTGGAAGGGACAAGGACACCCCAAAATTCCATCTCTTCCCTCTCCCCGACCTCCTGGATCATTCCCTTTGGAATTCATCCTGATCCTTGGCTGATTTTAGGGAGCAATCCCAGGCAGGGCCCTGACGGGGAGATTTGCCGACCCCGGGTTTTCGATCCCGGTTGGGAAATCTGCCCTGGGAGGGGGAAAGAATCCACCAGGGGGGTTAATTTGGGATAATCCTGGGATGAAACACCCAGGAGCTGCTGGATCCTGTCCCCTTCCTTGTCCCCTTTATCCCGTTTTCCAAGAGCAGCAACATGGTGGGTCGGGATTTTTTCCTTCGCGTCATTTCGGGTCGGAACCGTTGGGTTTTTTGGTGGTTTCAGGGCAGCCAGAAACCACCTTTACTTTCACTTTTCTGCTTTTCCTGGCAAACGTGGGGATTCGAGGAAGGTGACAGTTTTCCCAGGATTTTCCCCAGCCCCCCCCCCTTTATCCCTGGAGCTCGGGATCACTTGTTTGTGTGTCGTGTCCCTCCCCCCCCCCCGCTGTGTCACGACGTTGTTGTGACTTGACCCTCAGTGGGACCTTCTTCTCCAGGCCCTGCATCCCAAGCCATGAGACAGGCAGGATTCTGCTCCAAATTCCTGGAATTCTGCTTCCCTGCCACCCTCCTGCCTGCTGCCCAAGAGGGAAAGAACCCCCCCACCCCTCAAGAACCCCCCCACCCCTCAAGAACCCCCCCCACCCCTCAAGAACCCCCCCCCCAAGGCCTGAAGTTCTTGTGTTTCCCCCTTTTACTGATCCCACATTCCAGGAGCTCCCTGGAAATGGAATGATGGAGATGAATTCCCAACTAGATGATTCCCTCTTTTTCCTGAAATAGGAATGAGGGATTTTTAGTCCCAGATGCCTCAAACCCACTGGAGCTTTGACTGGTCCCACTGGTGACATTCAACCCCTGGGGTGAAAACTCAGGAGAGGGAAAATGTTGGATTCCAGAAGTTTGGAAGGAAAGAAGGGAGAAGTGAAGGGTGGGTGAGGGATAAATATCCATGGAAAAAACCTCTGCACATGCCTCCAGTTTTACCTCCAACCTGGTGGTCCTGGTCCAGGTCCTCCCCTCCTCCATCTTCCAACCACCAACTGGAGTTGAGTCCAAGGAACTGGACGGGAATTTGCTGCTGGGTTGATCCTGAGGAACGTGGGTGGGGTGGAAGGGTGGATTCCCAGAGGTAGATCTGGAGGGCTGGGAAGGTCCCCGTGTCCTGGAGGGCTGAGAAGGTCCCTATGTCCTGGAGGAGCAGGTCTTTTGGTGGACATGGTGCTGGGTCAGGGCTCCTCAGCACCTTCCAGCCTTCCACAGACACCTGTGGAATGTGTCTCCTGCCTCTTCCCACCCCATCTTGTCTTGACTCTTAGTCCTGGGGCAACACTGGGATTAGAGCTGGGCTTGGGGTGTTCCTCACCCCCCCCCGTTCCTCCAAGGTGCAGCAGAAGATCTTGTTGCCCTTGGCACAGGCTTCATCCATGAGATGCCACCATCCCTCCAGGGGATGTCACCTGGATCCATGGGTTTGCAGGAGAGGCTGGAGGAGCCAGGAATGAGGAGTCTGGCAAAGCCAAGGAACTTGGCAGGGTGGAGGACGTGGTCCTGGGAGAGGGTGTCACTGCCTGGCTCAGCCCAGATCCAGAGCTCCAGATAATGTTTTTCTCCCTCCCTCCTTCACCTTGAAGTTCTCCTGATGAAGCCTTTGAAGAGCAGCCACAGATTTCCAGCTTGATAAGGCTGAGGAAGGGAAAAAAAACCCACAACCCACCTCAGTTCCCAAAGTTCTGGAGCCTTTTTTAAGCAGCTTTTAGCACCAAATCTGGGGTGAAAGTGGAGAAAGTTCAGAGCTGGTTCTGTCCTCTGACCCGGCCCAAGGTTTCCAACCAGCTCAGCACCCACCAAGACACACAAACATCTGCTCTCCCCTTCCCAAATTGTTCTCCATCCGTGTCCTGTGGGATTTCTGCCATGCCAGAGCTTGGGGTTCACCTGGATTTTGGAGTCACTGAGTGGTGGGGTGGGCAGGGAGCTCTGGAGACCATCAATCCAACCCCCTGGAGAGCAGGGTCACCTCCAGCAGATCCCACAGGAACCAGCTGGGCTGGGAATGTCTCCAGAGCAGGAGACTCCACAGCCTCTCTGGGCAGCCTGGCCCAGGGCTCTGCCACCCTCCCAGGCAACAAGTTCCTCCTCCTGGGGAGCTGGAGCTTCCCATGTTCCAGCTGCTGCCCATGGCCCCTTGTCCTGGCCCTGGACACTGCTGAGAAGAGCCTGCTCCCACCCTCCTGACCCCCCTGCAGATCTGGAGCAGCCTTGAGGAGACCCCCCCTCAGGCTCCTCCTCTCCAGCTCAGCAGCCCCAGCTCCCTCAACCTTCTCCTGCTCCCTCAACGGTCCCACCAACCCCAAGAGGGTTGTCCCAGGCAAGTGGCACCTGGTGACCTTCTCCAGGACAGAAGGACACACCTTGGGGAACACAGAGAGAGACACACAGGGTGGTGGGTTGGGAAGGGAGCTGTGGAGATCATCAATCCAACCCCCCTGGAGAGCAGGGTCACCTCCAGCAGATCCCACAGGAACCAGCTGGGCTGGGAATGTCTCCAGAGCAGGAGACTCCACAGTAGATGATCACCAGGAGATCCATGAAGCTAAAGACAGAGGACACGCTCCTGCCCCACCCACCCACCCACAAATCCATCCTCACCCTGTTCTTTTTTTCTCCAGGTCCAGATTCCAAGATGAGGGAAGTCTGTGCTGGTTGTGACACCCCCATCTCCGACCGGTTCCTCTTGAGGGTCAACGAACGTTCTTGGCACGAAGGTTGCGTGAAATGCACCGTGTGTCTCCAGCCCCTCTCTGGGACCTGCTACTGGCGCAACAGGCAGCTCTACTGCAAACATGACTATGAGAAGTGAGTTCCCACCAGGTCCTCCTGGGGTTTCGTTGTCTTTGGTTGGATGAATTTGGGTGGGTTCAAGCCTGAGGTGATGTTCTGGAAAGGCGCGTTGGGCGTCGCGGTGTTGGCGTCGCGGTGAGGAGAAGGTGAGATGTCTGTGGAGGTGGCTCAAGTTGCACCCATGGGAGGTTGGGAATCCCTGGAAAGGGTTGTCAGGCCCTGGCCCAGGCTGCCCAGGGAGAGTCCCCATCCCTGGAGGGGTTTCCAAGCCCTGGAGATGGTGCTGAGGAACATGGGTTGAGCACTGGACTTGGTAGAGTTGGTTTAAGGGTTGGCAGGAGACGGGTTATGGGTGGTGGAGTTGGGTTGGTAGTTGGTGGAGTTGGGTTGATGGTTGGTAGAGTTGGCTTAATGGTTGGTAGAGTTGGCTTAATGGTTAGTAGAGTTGGGTTAAAGGTTGGTAGAGCTGGGTTGATGGTTGGTAGAGCTGGGTTGTGGTTGGACTTGATGATCTTGGAGGTTTTCCCCAACCAGAAGAAGTCTGTGATTCTGTGGCCTGCAAAGGGCTGCTGGCCAGAGAGAGGGATGGACGTGGTTGGCTTTGGTTTCACGTGGTGGGGATGAAGAGGAAGGAGGGATGAAGAGGAAGGAGGGATGAAGAGGAAGGAGGGATGAAGCTGTTGGCTGGAGAAGGAAGGATGAGCTGTTGGCTGTTGAGGTGCTTTTCCAAGAGATGAGGAATGTCCAAGGCTGCCCAGGAGGTGGCAACACCCACCTTGTCCTTCTGGGCCATGTGGGCCACCAGATTTGATCACAGGAGCTTGGCTGGGGTGGAGCTCCTGGGGTGAAGAGCAGCTGTGACAAGGACAGGAGCAGGTCCCCGTGTGACAAAGATTTAGAAGAGGAACAGACCAGGAATGGGATGGAACAGGGATTGAAACTGAAATTGATCTAAGGCTGATCCGTGGCTCTGACAGCTCTGTTGGCCACCTCTGGCCACCTCTGGCCACTCCTGGTCACCTCCTTTCCTGCAGCATCCTTGGAACAGCAGACAAACTGGAAGAGGTCAAAGGGAGGGTGGGATCTGCTCAGGAGGTGGCTCAAGGGCAGGGGACAGCTTGAGGGGCACGAGACATGGTGGTTGTGTCCTCCAAGGCCATGCCTGGTTGTGTCCCCCAAGGCTGTGTCCTCCAAGGCTGTTGGGACCTCCTGGTGCCACTGGGAAGAGCTGGTGACCCACCAACATCCCAGGAGGCTGCCGGGAAGATGCTCCATCAATTCCCTGAAGTTTGTCAGGTCTTCTCAGGACTTCATGGTCCAAACTTATTTTCCCTTCTCAGGCCACTGAGGGAAGAGCTTGTGATGGGAACAGGAAGAAAAATCCCAGGGATGTCCCACTGCCCTGGAGGGCTGGGAGAGGCAAGGACATGGAGCCACAGCTCCATGTGGGAAGCATGGACACGTTGTAGGACCATGGTGGTACCTCCCAAAGGTCCCAGGATGTTCTGGAGCAGAGGAGATGGATCTTGGTGTGGTTTGGGCTCTGGTAGATCAGAGCCAGGCTCTGGGGAGGGTTTGCTCACTGTGGTTGGAAGTAACCAGATAAAAACCAGGCTGTGAGGAGCAACATCTCCTCCTCTGGGTAGTTAGTGGTGGCATCTCCAGGTGGGGGAGACCTGAGCCCTCAACTCTGCTTTTCAACAGTGGCTTTTTTGGGGGCAGAAAAGTGTGGTTTCCCTCTCCCCATCCTCCCTGGGAGCTGCAGATCCCAGTCCAGCCCACTCCATCCCACTTGCCAAACATCTCAGGTGGCTTCCAAACCACCCCTTAGGTTCTCCAGCTCCTGAAACCCTTCAACAAGTTGGTTCTTCGGGTCCTTTCGACGGTGTCTCCTCTGGGTATCCCTTTACCTTCCAAGATGGGAATTTCCAGGGATGAAAAGTCTTATTTCAGCTGCCTGGAAACCTTCTCTGTGTGTGTGTGTGTGTGTCCCCTCCTCCTCCTCCTCCTCCTCTTCCAGAGGCTTCATTCTTGGCCTTGACTTCCCAAACGTCATGTTTTTTTGGCCGAGGATGAATCCCAAGCTGCAAAATCCAGTCGTAGCCCTGAGCTTTTGCAACGTGGTGACCTGGAGGGGAAGACCCATCTGGCAACTCTTCCTCCTCCTGTGAAATGAGAAGAAGAAGAAGGAGGGGAGGGGGGGGGGGGGGGGGGGGGGGAAGGAGGGGAGAGAAAATCATGTTGAAAAGGAGAGATAAGGAGGCAGCTGCAGCTGGACGTGGGGGAAGGAACGGGTTGTGGAGCTGGAGATGAAATGTTAAGCCCCAAGATGGATGATGTTCTGAGGGTCCCTTCATCCTATAAAACCACCAAGAGAAGGTTTTGGTTTATTTGTGGGATTCTCCTCTTCCTTTCTTGGGGCCCTGCCAGGTCTGGGCAGTTTCTTCCAGGCACCTGCCCTGTAAATCCTTGGATGGTGGAGGAGAAAAGAGAGGAGGAGGAGGGGGTGGGTGGGAAGGGGGGGGGGGGGGGAAAAAAACCCCCCAACAAACCTGGATGATGATGATGATGATGATGGAGTGGATGGGGGGAGAAGGTCCAGGGCGCCTGGTTGGCTTTGAAGTTGGTTTGGTGGGATGACAAAGGACGTGGGGGTTGCTGAGGAGCTGTCAGGAGGGATGTGAAGCGTGGCCATGAGCTGGCAGCCCTGGCCCTGCCCCCCCCCCCTTCCTTCCCCCTCCTCCTCCTCCTCCTCTTCCTCCTCTTCCCCATGTGGAGATGATTTGTCCCTCCCTGGGCTTGAACTCCAACTTGGACTTGTAGCTTCTCCAGGGTGAGCACAGCCCTTGGTCCTGCCACCCCCAGAGGTGCCACCACCAGCTCCAGGTGGCATTTGATTTTTGGGGGGGGTGGGGGAATGGGGGGGGGGAGGTGACACAACCATTACCTACCAGTAAATGAATAGGAAGGAGGAGAACAGAAATGGGAAGGGAAAAGGAAAAGAGGTGGCAGGAGGAGCCACTTGTTTCTCCTAAGCCTGATCTGGGGCTCTCACAGCCCTGCTGGCCACCCCTGGGCCACCCCATGTCACCTTCAGACACCCTTGGGTCACCCCTGGTCACCCCTGGCCACCTCCAGCCACCCCTGGCCACCCTTGGTCATCCCTGGTCCACCCCTGGTCACCTTTAGCCACCCCTGGTCACCCCTGGGCCACCCCTGGTCACCTTTAGCCACCCCTGGCCACCTCCAGCCACCTCCAGCAACCCCATGTCACCTCCAGCCACTCCTGGTCACCTCCAGCCACCCCTGGCCACCCCTGGTCACCTTCAGCCACCCCTGCACACCCCTGGCTACCTCCAGCCACCTCCAGCCACCCCTGGTCACCCCTCATCACCTTCAGCCACCCCTGCTCACCCCTGGCCACTCCTGGTCACCTCCAGCCACCTCTAGCCCACCCCTGGTCACCCCTGGCTACCTCCAGCCACCTCCAGCCACCCCTGGTCACCTCTGGCCACCTCCAGCTACCCCTGGGCCACCCCTGGTCACCCCTTGTCACCTTCAGCCACCCCTGGTCACCCCTGGCTACCTCCAGCCACCTCCAGCCACCCTTGGCCACCTCCAGCCACCCCTGGGCCACTCCTGGCCCAAACCTGGCCATCCCTGGCCACCTCCAGCCACCCCTGGTCCACCCCTGGCCACCTCCAGCCACCCTTGGCCACTTCCAGCCACCCCTGGGCCACTCCTGGCCCAACCCTGGCTACCCATGGTCACCTCCAGCCACCCCTGGTCACCCCTGGGCCACCCCTGGTCACTTCCAGCCACCCCTGGTCACCCCTGGGCCACCCCTGGCTACGTCTGGCCACCTCTGGTCACCTTCAGCCACCCCTGGTCACCTCCAGCCACCTCTGGCCACCCTTGGCCACCTCCAGCCACCCCTGGTCCACCCCTGGCCACCTCCAGCCACCCTTGGCCACCTCCAGCCACCCCCGGGCCACTCCTGGCCCAAACCTGGCCACCTCCAGCCACCCCTGGGCCACTCCTGGCCCAACCCTAGCCACCCATGGTCACCTCCAGCCACCCCTGGTCACCCCTGGGCCACCCCTGGTCATCTCCAGCCACCTCTGGCCACCCCTGGCCATGCAGCATTTTGGGGACAGGAGATCAGCTGGAAGAGGTCAAAGGGAAGATGGGATCTCCTCAAGGGGACAGCTGGAGGGCAGGAGGTGGCTGGGAGATGCCCCCCAATACCCCCAATGCCCCCCTGGACCTTGGGTTTGCTCTGAATCTCCATGGTTGCTCCAGATGGAGGGTTGAGGAGAGGTTGGGCAGCTCATCCCGACCACCAGCTCTGCCTGCATCCCTGCTGGGAGCCTCCTGGAGATCTTCTCACCCATGTCCCACCCTCCCAGGGTGAGGGAGGGGATTGTTCCCTCTGCTCTGGTGAGACCCCACCTGGAGAACCGGGTCCAGGTCTGGAGCCCCCAACACAGGAAGGACATGGAGGTTCTAGAGAGAGTCCAGAGGAGGCCACAGAGATGATCCAAGGGCTGGAGCAGCTCTGGAGACAGGCTGGGAGAGTTGGGAATGTTCAGCCTGGAGAAGAGAAGGTTTCATGGAGACCTTGGAGAACCTTCCAGTGCCTGAAGGGGCTCCAGGAAAGCTGGGGAGGGATTTTGGCCAAGGGCAGGAGGGATGGGACCAGGGGGGATGGCTTGAAACTGGCAGAGGGAGCTGGAGGTTGGACACGAGGAGGAAATTCTTGGCTGGGAGGGTGGAGAGAGCCTGGGCCAGGGAAGTTGTGGCTGCCCCATCCCTGGAAGTGTCCAAGGGCAGGTTGGATGGGGCTTGGAGCCACCTGGGCTGCTGGGAGGTGGCCCTGCCCATGGTGGGGTTGGATCTAGATGCTCTTTAAGGTCCCTCCAACCCACCTCATGGTGTCCAAGATGTGGGCTCTGGTGATGGTTGGGATGTGGAGGGTGGTCAGAGAGGACCTTGTCCACCCAAGGAGAAGCTCCATGGAGTGAAGCAATGACCTTCCCTGCCCAAATATCAGGGCTTGACCCCGACTCAAGCTCCTTGGCAGCTCTTCTGGGTGAGCTGGTTGATGTTTAACCCACGGGGGAGGATCCTCCTCCCACCAAAGTTCTCCTAGGGAGGAGAAACTGAGACAGGGATTGGACAAGAAGGTTCCCAGGAACTGGGAACAACCCCCAAGTACATTCCAGGAGCAGGAGTCAGGGGTTCAAATTGGTGTTGAAACCAGAGGGATTTGGGATTTTTTTATCTATATTTTTTTTTAACTTCTGGTGGAATTTTCATCCTTTTTTTTTTTAGCTTTAACTCTAAAAAAAGTTTGGGCTTTGTTGTTGGTTTTTTTTTCTTTCGGGCTTTTAAGTCTCAAAACGTTGGGGTTTAACCAAATTAACCCCCCTTTTCCCACAAACCTCTTTTCTTTCCCCCCCAAACCTCCTTCCTTTCCCCCAAAACCTCCTTCCTTCCCCCCCAAACCTCCTTCCTTCCCCCAAACCTCCTTCCTTTTCCCCCCAAACCTTCTTCCTTCCCCCAAACCTCCTTCCTTCCCCCCCAAACACCTCCTTCATTTTCCCCAAAATGCCTCCTTTTCCCAAAAAACCTCCTTCCTTCCCCCCAAACACTCCTTCCTTCCCCCCAAACCTCCTTCTTTCCCCAAAAACCTCTTTCCTTTTCCCCAAAAACCCTCCTTTTCCCCAAAAACCTCCTTCCTTCCCCTTAATCCTCCTTCCTTTTCCCCCCAATCTTCCTTTCTCTCCCAAACCTCCTCCTTTTCCCCCAAAAATCTCCTTCCTTCCCCCGAAAACCTCCTTCCTTTCCCCCAAAAAATCTCCTTCCTTCCCCCCAAAATCCTCCTTCCTTTCCCCCCCAAACCTTCTTCCTTCTCCCAAACCTCCTTTTCCCCCCAAACTTTTTTCCTTCCCCCCCAAAACTCCTTCTTTCCCCCCCAAAACCTCCTTCCTTTTCCCCAAAACCCCTCCTTCCTTCCCCCCAATTCTCCTTCCTTTTCCCCCCAATCTTCCTTTCTCCCCCAAACCTCCTCCTTTTCCCCCAAAAACCTCCTTCCTTCCCCAAAAAACCTCCTTTTCCCCAAAACCCATCCTTCCCCCCAAAAAAACTCCTTCCTTCCCCCCAAACCTCCTTCTTTTCCCCAAAAAACCTCCTTCCTTCCCCCCAATCCTCCTTCCTTTCCCCCCAATCTTCCTTTCTCCCCCAAGCCTCCTCCTTTCCCCCCCAAAATCTCCTTCCTTCCCCAAAAAACCTCCTTCCTTTTCCCCCCAAACTTCTTTCCTTCCCCCCAAAACCTCCTTCCTTTTCCCCCAAAAACCCTCCTTCTTTTCCCCAAAAAACCTCCTTCCTTCCCCCCAAACCTCCTTCCTTTCCCCCCCAAACCTTCTTCCTTCCCCCAAAATCTCCTTTTCCCCAAAAAATTTTCTTCCTTCCCCCCCAAACTTTCTTCCTTTTCCCCAAAAAACTCCTTCCTTCCCCCCAAACCTCCTTCTTTTCCCCAAAAACCCTCCTTTTCCCCCCCAAACCTCCTTCATTCCCCCTAAACCTCCTTCCTTTTCCCCCCAATCTTCCTTTCTCCCCCAAACCTTCTTCCTTTTCCCCCCAAACCTCCTTTCTTTCCCCCCCAAACCTCCTTTCTTTCCCCCCCAAACCTCCTTCCTTCCCCCCCAAACCTCCTTCCTTCCCCCCCAAACCTTCTTCCTTCCCCCCAAATCTCCTTTTCCCCCAAACTTTCTTCCTTTCCCCCCCAAAAAAACTCCTTCCTTCCCCCCAAACCTCCTTCTTTTCCTGCAAAAACCTCCTTCCTTTTCCCCAAAAACCCTCCTTTTCCCCCCAAAACCTCCTTCATTCCCCCTAAACCTCCTTCCTTTCCCCCCCAATCTTCCTTTCTCCCCCAAACCTCCTTTCTTTCCCCCCCAAACCTCCTTTCTTTCCCCCCCAAACCTCCTTTCTTTCCCCCCCAAACCTCCTTCCTTCCCCCAAACCTCCTTCCTTCCCCCCCAAACCTTCTTTCTTTCCCCCCAAGCCTTCTTCCTTCCCCCCAAATCTCCTTTTCCCCCAAACTTTTCTTCCTTTCCCCCCAAAAAACTCCTTCCTTCCCCCCAATTCTCCTTCCTTTTCCCCCCAATCTTCCTTTCTCCCCCAAACCTCCTCCTTTTCCCCCCAAAACCTCCTTCATTCCCCCTAAACCTCCTTCCTTTTCCCCCCAATCTTCCTTTCTCCCCCAAACCTCCTTCCTTTTCCCCCCAATCTTCCTTTCTCCCCCAAACCTCCTCCTTCTTCCCCCCAAATCTCCTTCCTTTCCCCCCAAACCTCCTTCCTTCCCCCCAACCCCCCCCTCCTTGAGTTGCTGCTCCAGCCCCATCTCCCCCTCCCCTGCCATCCCACCCTCGGATGATTAACGACCTTAATTACCCAGCTCCATTTCTCCCCCAGTTCTCCCCGTTCCCCTCGCACTGGTTTGTTCCCAGGGCCCAGGAAATTGAGCACTAAACTCTCTAATTACTGGGAAATTAAAGAAATATGCAAATGTGCCTGGAGCACCATTAAGAAACCAGTAACCACGTGCAAGCAGCTCCCTGGAGCTCCTGGATTGTTCTTCTCAACCACGGGGGGAGGAGGTAGAACCTGTTTTTTTCTTCCAAGGGATGGTGGGAGTTGAATTAAATGTCCTTTCCTTGGGTAGATGTTCATGGTCTTCAAGGGCAACGGGGCAGAAGTTGGAAGGTGAGAAGTTCCAGCTGGATGTGAGGAGGAACTTGGTGCCTGGGAAGGTGGTAGAGACCTGGGTTGTTGTGATGTGTTGAGGGGAAGGAAGGAGGTTGGGGGGACAGGGGGAGGTTGGGGGGACAGGAGGAGGTTGGGGGGACAGGAGGAGGTTGGGGGGACAGGAGGAGGTTGAGGGTTGAGGGGAGGAGGTTGAGGGGAGGAGAGGAGGTTGAGGGGACAGGAGGAGATTGAGTGTTGAGGGGACAGGAGGAGGTTGGGGGGAGAGGAGGAGGTTGAAGGGGAGAGGAGGAGGTTGAAGGGGAGAGGAGGAGGTTGGGAGGACAGGAGGAGGTTGAGGGGACAGGAGGAGGTTGAGGGGACAGGAGGAGGTTGGAGGGGAGAGGAGGAGGTTGAGGGGACAGGAGGAGGTTGAGGGGAGAAGAGGAGGGTGAGGGTGAGGGGGCAGGAGGAGGTTGAGGGGACAGGAGGAGGTTGGGGGGACAGGAGGAGGTTGAGGGTTGAGGGGAGGAGGTTGAGGGGACAGGAGGAGATTGAGTGTTGAGGGGACAGGAGGAGGTTGGGGGGACAGGAGGAGGTTGAGGGGACAGGAGGAGGTTGAGGGGAGGAGAGGAGGTTGAGGGGAGGAGAGGAGGTTGAGGGGACAGGAGGAGATTGAGTGTTGAGGGGACAGGAGGAGGTTGGGGGGACAGGAGGAGGTTGAGGGGGGACAGGAGGAGGTTGAGGGGGGACAGGAGGAGGTTGAGGGGAGAAGAGGAGGTTGAGGGGACAGAAGGAGGTTGAGTGTTGAGGGGAGATGAGGAGGTTGAGGGTTGAGGGGACAGGAGGAGGTTGGGGGGACAGGAGGAGGTCGAGGGTTGAGGGGAGGAGGTTGAGGGGAGGAGAGGAGGTTGAGGGGACAGAAGGAGGTTGAGTGTTGAGGGGACAGGAGGAGATTGAGTGTTGAGGGGACAGGAGGAGGTTGGGGGGACAGGAGGAGGTTGAGGGTTGAGGGGAGGAGGTTGAGGGGACAGGAGGAGATTGAGTGTTGAGGGGACAGGAGGAGGTTGGGGGGACAGGAGGAGGTTGAGGGGACAGGAGGAGGTTGGGGGGACAGGAGGAGCTTGAGGGGAGAAGAGGAGGTTGAGGGGACAGAAGGAGGTTGAGTGTTGAGGGGACAGGAGGAGATTGAGTGTTGAGGGGACAGGAGGAGGTTGGGGGGACAGGAGGAGGTTGAGGGGACAGAAGAAGGTTGAGGGAGCTGGGGCTGTTGAGCTGGAGAGGAGGAGCCTGAGGGGGGGTCTCCTCAAGGCTGCTCCAGATCTCCAGGGGGGTCAGGAGGGTGGGACAAGACCCTGGGCCAGGGAAGCTGTGGCTGCCCCATCCCTGGAAGTGTCCCAGGGCAGGTTGGATGGGGCTTGGAGCCACCTGGGCTGCTGGGAGGTGGCCCTGCCCATGGTGGGGTTGGATCTAGATGATCTTCAGGATCCCTGGTGAGCAGGCCAGGAGCAGGGTTGGAGCTCTCTCTTCCAATCCTGTCCTCATCCCAGCATCTCCACGTCCTTCTCCATGCCTGGAGCACCTCTCCAACCTTTCTTCTCAAGTCTTCTTCCACTTGCCAGGTCTTGTCCCTTGCAGGAAGCTGGGAGGGGGTGGTGGTCTGGTTGCCACCTGCAGCTCCTTTGCCACCACGTTGCTCCACTGGCTTTCCCAGTGCTTGGAACCCACCAGGAAAAACCCTGAGATGCAGGTGGGTGGGTTTGAAGGCACCAAAGGGGTTGGAGGTTGCACCAAACTCCTCCTTCTGGAGGCAACATCACTCCAGACCCGGGGACCACCAGAGTGAAGGAGAAGGTCCCAGATCCAAACATTCCAGCGGTGCCAGGAGCTGGGAGCAGCAGGACCTGTTCCCACCCTGCCCTGATCCTCAAAAACAAGCAGAATTCTCCCATTTGGGGCAATTTCTGGAGCAAGGAGACCTTGTTCTTCTCTTGGGAGATTCATCTCACCCAAGAGGTGGAGATTTCTGAAGATCCCAGGGATTGAGGAAGCCCAGAAGTCCCTGGATCCTCATATTCCCTGTTTTTCACCCCTGAGCTTCTTTGAACCCTCCAAGGTGACTCTTTGGGATCTCTCACCCAGCTTCTTCCACCTCTGGTTCCTTCTTGGAGAAGAAAGCCTTGGAACCAGCCACGGAGGTGGCATCTGGAGCCTTGCCAGTGTCACACAATCCCCTGGAAAACCAGGAGTTTTCCCAACCTGTCCCCTCTTTTCACCCCTGCTCACCCCATTTCCTACAACCAAGGGAATGAAGCAGGATGAGGACCAGGAACGGGCTGGTTCAAAGTCCTTGACAGTCCACAAAACCCACCCAAGAAGAGGTTAAACTGCTCCTTTCCTCTTCCCAAAGTATCTTCCCACCTTCTCCTTCCCAACCCTCCTTCTCTTTCATGCTCAGGGATCATCTCCAGATCTTCTTCCAGCCCTGTTGCTACCCCAGGAACAACCTGATTCCTTCTTTCCTCCTGTACAAATTGAATGATCAACCAGATCCATCATCTGCTTCATGCAATTAGCTGGAGACCTGGTTAATTAGACTTGATCCTAACGAGCCTGGTGGCAGCTTCACACTTTTTTTTTTTCCACTCAAAAGGGGTTTTTTTTGGTTTGGTTTTTGGGGGGGGGGTTCCATACCTTGGTGATATTGGAGCAGGATCCCAAATTCCTGATTTCCTTGGAGGTGCTTTTGTTGGTGCCAAAATTCAGGCAGAAAGAAGTTCAGGCTGTTAAAAAAAAGCAAGCAACAAAATGGCACAAATTTAATGAATAATCTGCTTTTATATATATCTATTCCTAAATATTTTCTTATATTTTATATATTAAGCCCAAATCATTGAATTTAATTCATTTGTGGTGACTTGACCCCTGGGGTTTGATCTTGTTTTTTGTGGTTTTTTCCTTATTTTTCCCCTCAAAAAAACCTTTTAATTTCTCTTTATTCCCATTAATTCCCTCCCAAATCAACCTGGATGAGGAGATTTCCCTCAGGGGAGGGTTGAAGGGGCAGGTTTCTCTGGTGGGACAGCCCCAAAACTTGCAGAGTTTCACCAAAAAACCCAGAGAGCTCTAAAATCTGGGTCCCTCTGGAGGAGCTGATGGTTTATTGGGGTGTAATTAACCCCTCGTTAAGGCCAGTTTATATTGTCCTAGTTGAGGCCCAACAAGACAACCAGGAACCAACCCTGTGGTCACTCACTCAACTTCTCCCCCCTCTACACACACACACTGGGGTGGGAGGACAAACCCAGGGAGAAGGTCAAGACAAGGCCATGGAAGGTTCTTCACCTCTGGAGGTGTTTTTATCCCCGGGGATGTTGGTTCCAGACATGGTGGTGGGGTGGGATGGAAGGGAATCTCATTCCTGGGGGCAGGTGCAGCCCTGCTCAGTGCTCCTGGGTTGTCCCCAGTGCCACTAGATTGTCCCCAGTGCTCCTGGACTGTCCCCAGTTCTTCTGGATTGTCCCCAGTGCTCCTCAATTGTTCCCAGTGCCACTGAGTTGTCCCCAGTGTTCTTAGACTGTTCCCAGTGCTCCTGGATTGTCCCCCAGTGTTCTTCTGGGCTGTTCCCAGTGCTCCTGGATTGTCCCCAGTGCCACTAGATTGTCCCCAGTGCTCCTGGATTGTCCCCAGTGCCACTGGGTTGTCCCCAGTGTTCCAGGATTGTCCCCAGTTCTTCTGGACTGTCCCCAGTGTTCCTGGATTGTCCCCAGTTCTTCTGGATCATCCCCAGTGCCACTGGACTGTCCCCAGTGCCACTAGATTGTCCCCAGTTCCACTGGGTTGTCCCCAGTGTTCCTGGACTGTCCCCAGTTCTTCTGGACTGTCCCCAGTGCTCCTGGACTGTCCTCAGTGCTCTTGGACTGTCCCCAGTTCTTCTGGACTGTCCCCAGTGCCACTAGATGGTTCCCAGTGCTCCTGGATTGTCCCCAGTTCTTCTGGATCATCCCCAGTGCCACTGGACTGTCCCCAGTGCCACTAGATTGTCCCCAGTACCACTAAATTCTCCCCAGTGCTCCTGGATTGTCCCCAGTTCTTCTGAATCATCCCCAGTGCTCCTGAATTGTCCCCAGTGCTCCTGGATTGTCCCCAGTACTCCCAGATTGCCCCCAGTACCACTAGATTGTCCCCAGTGCCACCAAATCCTCCTCCCTCCCTGCCAACAGGAGCAGGAAAGCGCTGAGGGTTTAATTTAAATCCCATCTCCCCAGCTCGCTCCTCTCTCCATCAATATTGCTCCTTTACATCATATCTAACCTCTCTTTCCCCCCAGCCCCCCCCCCCCCACCCCCGCCCCCAAAGTAAAATTTAATTAAATAATTCTAATGAATGTTTAATGATGTTCTTTTGTCATTATTAAATCTGTAATAAAAGTGTCTGCAGCCTTTCTACCTTCCCCCCCCTCTCCCCTGCAAACACACTGTCCTGCTGTCTCCCTTTTTCCCTGCATTCCCACCCCCCCTTCTTCCCTATTTTTTTTTCCCCCCTCTCCCTGGCTGTGACAAGAGCAGCATTGAAAGCTGCAAAACAGGAAATGAGAAAGGGAGAAACAGGATATTGAGTCGGGATAACTATCAGGATGGGTAATATCACCCCTAGCTACTGAGGGAAGGAAAGCTTCTCCTGCTGGGCATACTAATGGAGAGGCTTTCCAGAGCCAGGCAGGACCAAAAATCAATGGGAATTGATCATTCCCAATAAACTGGAGGGAGTTTTCGGGGTTGTGTCTTTAGGGGAAAATGAGGAAGGAGAAAAGGAGGGGCTGGTTCCCATCCCTGGGAGGGCAGGAAGGTGCTGTCTCGGTGAAGAGGGCCAGAAAGTTCCCAATAAATCCCTATAAAGAAGTGATGTGGTTCCCATTTTTTTAGAAAACCAAGGATTGGAGCTTCCTCGGAGTGTGTTTGAGTCCCAGACATCAAATTGCTGCGCTGGGAAGGGAAAATGATGGCAAAAAGCAGAGGGTGAAGCTCTTGCCAGGGCTGGATCCACCTCCTCTAGCCCAGAGGCTTCCCCCTTCTTCCTGGCAGCTTCCAGAAGATCCTTTCAAAAGCCCCAGGGAAATAAACTGGATTTGATCATTCCCAACAACCTGGAGGGAGTTTTGGGGTTGTGTCTTTAGTGGAAAAGGGGAAAATGAGGAAGGAGAAAAGGAGGGGCTGGTTCCCATCCCTGGGAGGGCAGGAAGGTGCTGTCTCGGTGAAGAGG
Source organism: Apus apus (assembly GCF_020740795.1). NCBI lineage: Eukaryota > Metazoa > Chordata > Aves > Apodiformes > Apodidae > Apus > Apus apus. The sequence continues at coordinate 272,319 of NC_067310.1, read as the reverse complement.
GCCAGAAAGTTCCCAAGAAATCCCTATAAAGAAGTGATGTGGTTCCCATTTTTTTAGAAAACCAAGGATTGGAGCTTCCTCGGAGTGTGTTTGAGTCCCAGACATCAAATTGCTGCGCTGGGAAGGGAAAATGATGGCAAAAAGCAGAGGGTGAAGCTCTTGCCAGGGCTGGATCCACCTCCTCTAGCCCAGAGGCTTCCCCCTTCTTCCTGGCAGCTTCCAGAATATCCTTTCAAAACCCCCAGGGAAATAAACTGGATTTGATCATTCCCAACAACCTGGAGGGAGTTTTGGGGTTGTGTCTTTAGTGGAAAAGGGGAAAATGAGGAAGGAGAAAAGGAGGGGCTGGTTCCCATCCCTGGGAGGGCAGGAAGGTGCTGTCTCGGTGAAGAGGGCCAGAAAGTTCCCAAGAAATCCCTATAAAGAAGTGATGTGGTTCCCATTTTTTTAGAAAACCAAGGATTGGAGCTTCCTCGGAGTGTGTTTGAGTCCCAGACATCAAATTGCTGCGCTGGGAAGGGAAAATGATGGCAAAAAGCAGAGGGTGAAGCTATTTGAGCCAGTAAATCCATCCTCACCTCAGGCCCCACAGCCCAACCTGCAGGTGCAGAGAGAGGGAAAACACTAATTTTTGGGACCTGTTTTTCACCAATAAGCTCTTTTTTCACAGAATAACTTTGGAATGTGGAAAAGGGACAATTTTGGGGGGTTTTCGTGCTTCCAGAGCCCCTTTTTCCCTCAGGATTTGAGGCAGTAGCTGCATCTCCCCCATCCTCCCTCACCTCAGGCCCCACGGCCCAACCTGCAGGTGCAGAAAGAGGGAAAACAGTAAATTTTGGGACCTGTTTTTCACCAAAAAAAGCTCTTTTTTCATGGATTAACTTTGGAATGTGGAAAGGGAACAATTTGGGGGGTGTTTTCGTTATTCCAGAGCTCCTTTTTCCCTCAGGAATTGACCCAGTAGCTCCATCCCCTCATCCTCCCTCACCTCAGGCCCCACAGCCCAATCTGTAGGTGCAGAAAGAGGGAAAACACTAATTTTTGGGACCTGTTTTTCACCAATAAGCTCTTTTTTCATGGAATAACTTTGGAATGTGGAAAGGGGACAATCTGGGAGGGTTTTCATGCTTCCAGAGCCCCCTTTTCCCTCAGGATTTGAGGCAGTAGCTCATCTCCCCCATCCTCCCTCACCTCAGGCCCCACAGCCCAATCTGTAGGTGCAGAAAGAGGGAAAACAGTAAATTTTGGGACCTGTTTTTTCACCAAAAAAAGCTCTTTTTTCATGTATTAACTTTGGAAAGTGGAAAGGGGACAATTTTTGATGGGTTTGTTGATTCCAGAGCCCCCTTTTCCCTCAGGATTTGAGCCAGTAGCTTCATCCCTTCACCTCAGGCCCCACAGCCCAACATGTAGGTGCAGAAAGAGGGAAAACACTAATTTTTGGGACCTGTTTTTCACCAAAAAAAGCTCTTTTTTCATGGATTAACTTTGGAATGTGGAAAGGGAACAATTTGGGGGGTGTTTTCGTTATTCCAGAGCCCCTTTTTCCCTCAGGAATTGACCCAGTAGCTCCATCCCCTCATCCTCCCTCACCTCAGGCCCCACAGCCCAATCTGTAGGTGCAGAAAAAGGGAAAACACTAATTTTTGGGACCTGTTTTTCACCAAAAAACCCTCTTTTTTAATGGATTAACTTTGGAATGTGGAAAAGGGACAATTTTTGGGGGTTTTCGTGCTTCCAGAGCCCCTTTTTCCCTCAGGATTTGAGCCAGTAGCTGCATCTCCCCCATCCTCCCTCACCTCAGGCCCCACAGCCCAACCTGCAGGTGCAGAAAGAGGAAAAACAGTAAATTTTGGGACCTGTTTTTCACCAAAAAAAGCTCTTTTTTCATGTATTAACTTTGGAATGTGGAAAGGGGACAATTTTTGGTGGGTTTGTTGATTCCAGAGCCCCCTTTTCCCTCAGGATTTGAGCCAGTAGCTTCATCCCTTCACCTCAGGCCCCACAGCCCAACTTGTAGGTGCAGAAAAAGGGAAAACACTAATTTTTGGGACCTGTTTTTCACCAAAAAACCCTCTTTTTTCATGGATTAACTTTGGAATGTGGAAAGGGGATAATTTGGGGGGTGTTTTCATTATTCCAGAGCCCCCTTTTCCCTCAGGATTTGAGTCAGTAGCTCCATCCCGTCACCTCAGGCCCCTCCAGCCCCTCAGTCCTCACAGAAAAGAAGAGGGGGAAGAATGAAAAAAATGTATATTAAAAAAATACCTATTTAAAAAAAAACACACAACACCCCAATTTATTATTTTTTGGAGCTCTGAGCAGCGACTGGAACCCCTGTGGATTGTGGGAGATTTTAATAAAGGAGCCAGGGCTGGGAAATGTAATAACGGAGCCGGTGGGACGGGGGGTTGAGCCGGGGGGGTTTAACCTCTTCGGGGCAGGATCTGGGGGTTGTTTCATCTTTAATGTGCTTTTTGGTGGCTTAGAATATTTTGGTGGGATTTATATTATCTTATTTTATCTTCTTTTATCTTATTTTATTGTATTTTGTATTTTTATTATGTTATGTTCTTGTTTTTCTTTTATTTTTCTTTTATTGTTTTAATTTCGTTTTCTTATATTTCATTTCATATTTTTATTATTTTATTAATTTATTTCCTTTCTTTTCATATTTTAATTTTATATTTTTATTTCATTTTATATATATATTTTATATTTATATTTATTTATATTTATATTTATGTTTATTTATATATTTATATTTATATTTATATTTTATTTTATTTTATTAATTTATTTCATTTTATCTTTTTATTTTCTCTTTTCATTTAATTTCATTTTATGTTTTTATTTTGTTTTTATTTCATTTCATTTTATTTTTATTTTTTTTATGTCATTTCATTTTATATTTAAATTTTGTTTTTATTTTATTTCATTTTACACTTTTATTTTATCTATTTATTTCACTTCATTTTATATTTTATTTTATGTTTTTATTTCATTTCATTTTATATTTTTATTTGATCTTTTTATCTGATTTCATTTTATATTTTTATTTTATATTTTTATTAAATTTCATATGTTATGTTTTTATTTTATATTTTTATTTCATGTTTTTATCTTAGATCTTTATTTTATTCTTTTTCTTTTACTTTATTTTATTTTTTTTCTTTTTTGGTTTGATTTGATTTAACTTATTGATCTGATTTTATTGTTTTCTTTTATTTCAATTTTTTGGGGGTTTTTTGTTGGGTTTTTTAAGATTTGGTTTTAAACTATTTTGCTTTTTGTAATGTTGTTTGTTTTTACATTTTTTGTTTTGTTGGTTTTTAATTTTTTTTTTTTCGTGTTTTTTTTTTTTACATTTTTGGGTTTTTACTTTTTTTTACATTTTTTTGTTTTAAATTTGTTTTGTTTCCACATTTTTGTTTGGGGTTTTTTTCCGTGTTATTTTTTTTTTACATTTGTTTTCCAAATATATTTTGGGGCTTCTATTTTTAAATTGTATTTAATTTTTCTATTTCTTTTTAAAATATGTTTTTATATTTCTTGGTCTTTTTATATTTTTCCCTTTATATTTTTTCCTTTTTATATATTTTTGGGGGTTATATTTTTGAGGGGGTTTTATGTTCTTTTTATGTTTTTTTATGTTGTTTTTTTTCATATTTTAGGGTTTTTTAATATTCTTTTGAGTTGTTCTTTATATATTTGTTTTTGATGTTGTTGTTTTTTCTATTTTTGTTTTAAAATTTTTCCTTTTTAATATTTTCTCAGATTTTTTCTTTGGATTTTTATATATTTTTTCTTTTATATTTTTTGGGTTTTATATATTATTTCTATATATTTGGTTGGGTTTTTTTATATCGTTTTTTGTTTTCTAAGGCTTTTTCTTTTTCTTTTTCTTTTGTTTTTATGTTGTAGTTTATTGGATTTTTTTCATATTCTATATTTTTTTAAATCTTCCTTTATTTTATACTTTAATTTAATAGAATTAATTTCATTTAATTCACTTTATTTGGTTTAGGGTTTATTTTTTGATGTTATTTTATGGCTGCATTTGGGGAATCATGGATGAAATTTGGGAATAATGGATGAACTGGGAGGAAATAATGGATGAATTTTGGGGAATCATGGATGAATTGGGGAAAAAATAGCTGGTTTTGGGGGGGAAAAGGCTCTTGTGGGATGGAATAAGAGACCCTGGGTCTCTTCCCCTTCTCCTTCAACCAAGGATCAAGGTCAATCTCTGCCACAGGCAACAAGTTCCTCCTCCTGGGGAGCTGGAACTTCCCATGTTCCAGCTGCTGCCCATGGCCCCTTGTCCTGGCCCTGGACACTGCTGAGAAGAGCCTGCTCCCACCCTCCTGACCCCCCTGCAGATCTGGAGCAGCCTTGAGGAGACCCCCCCTCAGGCTCCTCCTCTCCAGCTCAGCAGCCCCAGCTCCCTCAACCTTCTGCTCCCTCAACGGTCCCACCAACCCCAAGAGGGTTGTCCCAGGCAAGTGGCAGCTGGTGACCTTCTCCATGACAGAAGGACCCACCTTGGGGAACACAGAGGGAGACAAACAGGGTGGTGGGTTGGGAAGGGAGCTGTGGAGACCACCCATCCAACCCCCTGGAGAGCAGGGGCACCTCCAGCAGATCCCACAGGAACCAGCTGGGTTGGGAATGTCTCCAGAGCAGGAGACTCCACAGCCTCTCTGGGCAGCCTGGCCCAGGGCTCTTTTGTTCTCCAGATGCTTCTCCTTGTTCTCCAGCCCCTTCTCCATGTCCTCCACCCCCTTGTCCTTGTCCTCCAGCCCCTTCTCCATGTTCTCCAGCCCCTTCTCCATCTTCTCCAGCCCCTTCTCCTTGTCCTCCAGCTCCTTCCCCATCTCCATTACCCTTTGAGTCAAGGAGTTGTCAGGGTGGGCAGGGAGCTCTGGAGACCATCAATCCAACCCCCTGGAGAGCAGGGTCACCTCCAGCAGATCCCACAGGAACCAGCTGGGCTGGGAATGTCTCCAGAGCAGGAGACTCCACAGCCTCTCTGGGCAGCCTGGCCCAGGGCTCTGCCACCCTCCCAGGCAACAAGTTCCTCCTCACCTTCAACTTCAACCTCCACCTCCTCAGGTCACTCCTGTCCCTAATTATCCCTTTTTCCTGCCGAACTTGGGATCTACCCCATTTTTCAGCCCAGTCCCTTTCAGGAGGAGCCTCTTGGAGCCCCCCACAACCTCCTCGGAACCCACCACCACCAGCCAACCCGGCTCTCTTTGGTTCCCATGGCAACCCAAACGATATTACCTGGACTTAAACGGATTCAGGCAATATTAAAACCAGCCTCTTTAGGAATTCCTGGTGTCGGAGGGGGCTGAGAATTTTAATTTCCCGTAATCCGACCTGACACCCCGTTTATGAGCTCGAGATGTTTTCTTCAATTAGCACCAAGCGGAACGGATTTGTCTGGGGGGGGGGAGGGTGGAGGGAGCTTCATCTGGGGCCTTGTGATGCCAAAAGCTTGATCGAGTTATTCGGCAGCCACGGAGCTTCTTCCCTCACCTGATGGGTGGGAGGGGAGGACAAAAAGGAAGGGCCCGGCGGTGGGAATTGGGCAGATGACAAGACCTGGGAATCAACGGCGCTAAACGACTCGTTCAGCGGCAGCGGGAGGAAGCGGCTCCGGGCCTGGATGGTGGTTGGGTTCTTCTCCCAGCTTGGATAGATCATGGAGTTGTGGGATGGCTTGGAGGGACCTCAAAGCTCACCTAGATCCAACCCCAACCATGGGCAGGGCCACCTCCCAGCAGCCCAGGTGGCTCCAAGCCCCATCCAACCTGCCCTTGGACACTTCCAGGGATGGGGCAGCCACAGCTTCCCTGGCCCAGGCTCTCCCCACCCTCCCAGCCAAGAATTTCCTCCTCGTGTCCAACCTCCAGCTCCCTCTGCCAGTTTCAAGCCATCCCCCCTGGTCCCATCCCTCCTGCCCTTGGCCAAAGTCCCTCCCCAGCTTTCTTGTAGGATCTTCTCAGGCACTGGGAGATCAAGGGAGTTACGGGATGGGGAAGGTTTAAGGGGGCAGTTATCCCAGAATCCCAGACTGATTTGGGCTGGAAGAACCTTAATGATCATCTAGATCCAACCCCCACCACGGGCAGGGCCACCTCCCAGCAGCCCAGGTTGCTCCAAGCCCCATCCAACCTGCCCTTGGACACTTCCAGGGATGGGGCAGCCACAACTTCCCTGGCCCAGGCTCTCCCCACCCTCCCAGCCAAGAATTTCCTCCTCGTGTCCAACCTCCAGCTTCCTCTTCCTCCCTCCCTGGCCAACCTCTTCCTGGGAAGGATCCTCCAGGCTGGGATGGACATGGGCTCAGATGACACCACCACCGTTCTCTTCCAGTTGGGCATTAAATCCAGGAGCTTTAACAAGTCCATTTGTGTTGATTCTTCTCCTGGTTTTTCTTGCTCATCCTCCTGACTCATCCCAGGCCACCGAGATCTCCCACCAGCTCATCCCTGGATCTTCTTCATCCTTTTTCATTCCTTTTAACTCTTTTTACTCCTTCACTTCTGCTCGAACAGAAGGATTGTGACTTTTGGCCAGGGACAGAGTTGGACTCAGCCCAGATTTGGCCTGGGACTGTGCCTGGATGTGGACTGGGATTGTGCCTGGACTTGGACTGGGATTGCACCTTGATGTGGCCTGGGATTACACCTGGATGTGGACTGGGATTGCACCTGGATTGGACTGGGATTGCACCTGGATTTGGACTGGAATTGGGCCTGGATTTGGACTGGGATTGCACCTGGATGTGGACTGGGATTGTGCCTGGATTTGGACTGGGATTGGGCCTGGATTTGGACTGGGATTGCACCTGGATGTGTCCTGGGATTACGCCTGGATGTGGACTGGGATTGGGCCTGGATTTGGACTGGGATTGCACCTGGATTTGGACTGGGATTGCACCTGGATATGGCCTGGGACTGTGCCTGGATGTGGACTGGGATTGCACCTGGATGTGGACTGGGATTGGGCCTGGCTGTGGCCTGGAATTACACCTGGCTGTGGCCTGGGATTGCACCTGGCTGTGGCCTGGGGCTGTGCCTGGAACACTCTCCCAATTTCCTCCTTCACGAAGCCCCCCCTGAGAGGTGAAAAAACCCTGCTGGTTCCTCCCAGCTTTTTTCCACCCCTCGTTTCATTCTTCCTTTTCCAAGAGGGAAGGACAAAGAGGGACACAAGGCAGGGAGGGACACGGGGGTGAAGCCCCTCACACAAAGGAGACCAAAAATCCCACCCCATTCCAATCAGAACATCCCGGACCCTCGGAAAAGCCGCCGCGCCGCGTAAATCCGGGCTGGTATTTGGAAGGGATGAGCCCACCCTTGGAAAACCTCTTCATCCTGTTCCCCAAAGTTTGCCGGGAGGATTAACCCAGTCTTGTTCTCAATCCCAGTTTATGAGTTCCCTGCTGGTGGGGAAGATCCCACGTGTTTAAACAACAATCTAATTAATCCCCATTTTATTACTTTCTCTTGTCAAGTGGCTCAGCAGGAGCCGTCAAGCGGCGGCCGCCGCCGCTTCACTTTTGTTTAGATCCCAAATTACTTCATCAGAACCACCTGCTCCAGGCCTGGGGGTTTATTTCTATCTCTGGACATCGTGTGGGGCACAACCAGGCTCCCCCCCCCCTGCCTCTTGGGGGGCAAGCAGGCTTTGAGCTCCTGGGGAGGCTCCTGGAAGGGTCAAAGAATCATGGAAGGGGTTGGAGGGACCTGAAAAAGCATCGAGATCCAAGTTATGGGGTGGGAAGGGTTTGGGGGGTGGTTATCCCAGGATCTGGTTTAGGTGGGAAGGGACCTTAAAGAGCATCTAGATCCAACCCCCACCATGGGCAGGGCCACCTCCCAGCAGCACAGGTGGCTCCAAGCCCCATCCAACCTGCCCTTGGACACTTCCAGGGATGGGGCAGCCACAACTTCCCTGGCCCAGGCTCTCCCCACCCTCCCAGCCAAGAAGTTCCTCCTCGTGTCCAACCTCCAGCTCCCTCTGCCAGTTTCAAGCCATCCCCCCTGGTCCCATCCCTCCTGCCCTTGGCCAAAGTCCCTCCCCAGCTTTCCTGGAGCCCCTTCAGGCACTGGAAGGTTCCCCAAGGTAGTTATGGGGTGGGAAGGGTTTGGGGGTGGTTATCCCAGAATCCCAGACTGGTTTAGGTGGGAAGGGACTTCAAAGCTCATCTAGATCCAACCCCACCATGGGCAGGGCCACCTCCCACCAGCCCAGGCTGCTCCAAGCCCCATCCAACCTGCCCTTGGACATTTCCAGGGTTGGTTATGGGTGCCTCATCTCTGCAAGCATTGGGCTGGTGGTTGGTAGAGTTGGGTTATGGTTGGTAGAGTTGAGTTAATGGGTGGTAGAGCCGGATTAAGGGTTGGTAGAAATGGTTTGATGACTGATAGAGTTGGGTTATGGTTGGTAGACTTGGGTTAATGGTTGGTAGACTTGGGTTATGGTTGGTAGGCTTGGGTTAAGGGTTGGTAGAGTTGGGTTATGGTTGGTAGGCTTGGGTTAATGGTTGGTAGAGTTGGGATATATTCAGTAGTGTCAGGTTAATGGTTGGTAGAGTTAGGTTATGGTTGGTAGAGCTGGGTTATGGTGGGTAGAGTTGGGTTAATGGTTTGTAAAGTTAGGTTAGGGTTGGTAAGAGTTGGGTTATGGTTGGTAGAGTTGAGTTACGTTTCGCCTGGCAGACCTTGGAAGTCTTCTCCAACCAGAACAACTCAGCCATTCTGTGTTTAACCACCAGGACCTTCTTTGCAGGCTGTTCCAGACCAAGTGCAGCAGCTGCCTCAAGGCCATTGCTCCCTCTGAGCTGATCATGAGGGTCCTGGAGAACGTCTACCACGTCCAGTGCTTCTCCTGCTGCGAGTGTGAGCGGCGCCTGCAGCGAGGAGATGAGTTTGTCCTCAAGGAGGGGCAGCTGCTCTGCCGAAGTGACTACGAGAAGGAGAAGGAGATGCTGAGCTCCATCAGCCCAGCACCCACCGAGTCTGGTGAGAGCTGAGGGTGGAGAACCAAGGGGGACCTTGTAGAGGGCAGGTACCCGGTTGTTAATTTATTGTAGGGGAGGATTCAGAGGGTGGAGGTAGAGTCATCAGGGTGGGAAGGGTTCCTGAAAGATCAGCCAGTGCCAACCCCTGGAGAGCAGGGGCACCTCCAGCAGATCCCACAGGAACCAGCTGGGTTGGGAATGTCTCCAGAGCAGGAGGCTCCACAGCCTGTCTGGGCAGCCTGGCCCAGGGCTCTGCCACCCTCCCAGGCAACAAGTTCCTCCTCCTGGGGAGCTGGAACTTCCCATGTTCCAGCTGCTGCCCATGGCCCCTTGTCCTGGCCCTGGACACTGCTGAGAAGAGCCTGCTCCCACCCTCCTGACCCCCCTGCAGATCTGGAGCAGCCTTGAGGAGACCCCCCCTCAGGCTCCTCCTCTCCAGCTCAGCAGCCCCAGCTCCCTCAGCCTTTCCTCACGGGCCAGATGCTCCAGTCCCCTCAGCCCCTTGGTGGCCTTTGCTGTCCCCTCTCCAGCAGCTCCTTGTCCTCCTGGGGAGCCCAGACCTGGACCCACTTCTCCAGATGGGCCCTGACCAGAGGGGCAGAACCTCCCTGCCCTCCTGCCCACACTCTCCTTGGTGCCCCCCAGGATTCCATGGACCTTCTTGGCCACCAGGGCCTGTTTTCACCTCATGGTCACCCTGTTGTCCCCCAGAACCCTGAGATCCTTGCCCCCAGAGCTGCTCTCCAGCAGGTCCTCCTCAACCCTGAGCTTTTCCTCCTTCCCTCTTCCCTTGCAGTGAAAAGTGAGGATGAAGAGGGTGGCCACCCACAGGGCAAGGGCAGCGAGGACAGCAAAGACCACAAACGCTCCAAGCGCCCGCGCACCATCCTGACCACCCAGCAGCGTCGGGCCTTCAAGGCTTCCTTTGAGGTGTCCTCCAAGCCTTGCAGAAAGGTACCAGGAGGCCACTCAACACACACACAAGTGGTGGCTTTTAAGCTCAGCTGAAGTTCTGATTCAGCTTCTCCGGGTTTCGTGGACAGGTAAGAGAGACCTTGGCAGCTGAGACGGGCTTGACCGTGCGGGTGGTACAGGTGTGGTTCCAGAACCAAAGAGCCAAGGTGAGTGGTGGTTCCTGGGACACAGTTGGGTCCTGAAATCCCATGGGACATTCCACACACTTGTTCAATTCAAAGGGAACACAGAAGACCTCAGAAGAAGAGAAATAGTTAGAAGAACAGCTATGCAGGACCATCTGGAGGTCCACCACAACGTGTGGTTGGCCTTCCGTGGGATGAAGGGGCTCCAGGAAAGCTGGGGAGGGACTTGGGCCAAGGGCAGGAGGGATGGGACCAGGGGGGGTGGCTTGAAACTGGCAGAGGGAGCTGGAGGTTGGACACGAGGAGGAAATTCTTGGCTGGGAGGGTGGGGAGAGCCTGGGCCAGGGAAGTTGTGGCTACCCCATCCCTGGAAGTGTCCAAGGGCAGGTTGGATGGGGCTTGGAGCCACCTGGGCTGGTGGGAGGTGTCCCTGCCCATGGTGGGGTTGGATCTAGATGAGCTTTGAGGTCCTTCCAACCCAAACCATCCCGTGATCCCACGAAATGTAGAGCAGCTTAGAAAAAAGTGAAAACGGTGAGAAGAACATCTAGGACCATCCAAAGTTCCACCACAACATGTAGCAAATCTTAGAGACACCAAAAAAACCTGAGTAATTCCAGATGTTTTCAGGGTTCAACATTTTCCAGGTCAGTTTGGGGTTTTGGTTCCTCTTTCCCTACTTGCCTTCCCCCCCCCTTGCTATGGAAAGATGAGAAGAACTTCCCATTTTTTCTTCTAGAAGATGAAACTTCTCCAATTTTGGAGGATTTCAAGGGTGAAAACAAGGAACCTGAAGCTTTGAAAACCTCTTTTTTTAGTCAAATGAAGAGTTTTTGGTTTTTAAACTACCAAGAACACCTCCCAGAAGGACAACTCAGCCTTGAGAACGTGGAGGAGTCACCCAGAGGAGTCTGAGGAGGGTTGATCATGGTGGAGCTCGGTGGGGTTCTGTCCAACACAACCTCCTCCCTCTCCCAGGCAGAGTCCCAAATCCAGGTTGTCCATCTCCTTGTAGATGAAGAAGATTGCTCGGAGGCAGCAGCAGCAGCAGCAGCAGCAGCAGGAGCAGGACCAACTGGGCAACCCTCGTCTGGGGACCGGGAGAGGAACCGGTCGGAGCAGCAGGCAGAGCAATGAGGACAGTGAAGGTGAGGAGATGCTGAGGGGACATCCAGGTGAGATGGAACGGAGGGGCTGGGATGGATTTGGGAGAGAAGGGGTACAAGAAAGGATGAGCAAAAATTGGGGTGTTGGGTGGTGAGAAGGTCACCATGAGCCATCAAAGTCAACTGTGGCCTCGGCTGCATCTGAAGAACCTTTGGGGTGTTGGGTGGTGAGAAGGTCACCATGAGCCATCAAAGTCAACTGTGGCCTGGGCTGCATCTGAAGAACCTTTGGGGTGTTGGGTGGTGAGAAGGTCACCATGAGCCATCAAAGTCAACTGTGGCCTGGGCTGCACCACCAGCAGCGTGGGCAGCAGGTGATGGGAGGGGATTGTCCCCTTCTGCTCTGCTCTGGTGAGATCCCACCTGGAGAACTGGGGCCAGTTCTGGAGCCCCCAAGCCAAGAAGGACATGGAGCTGTTGGAGGGAGACCAGAGGAGGCCATGGAGATGATGGGAGGGCTGGAGCAGCTCTGGAGACAGGCTGGGAGAGTTGGGATGTTCAGTCTGGAGAGGAGAAGGCTCCAGGGAGACCTTGGAGAACCTTCCAGTGCCTGAGAAGATCCTACAAGAAAGCTGGGGAGGGGCTTGGGACAAGGGCAGGAGGGATGGGACCAGGGGGGATGGCTTGAAACTGGCAGAGGGAGCTGGAGGTTGGACACAAGGAAGAACTTCTTCACCAGAAAGGTGGGGAGACCCTGGAGGAGGCTTCCTGGAGAAGTTGTGGATGATGGAAGTGTCCAAGGGCAGGTTGGATGGGGCTTGGAGCAACCTGGGCTGCTGGGAGGTGGCCCTGCCCATGGTGAGGGTTGGATCTAGATGCTCTTTAAGGTCCCTCCAACCCAAACCATTCCATGATTCCATGATTCTATGACCACTCTGCTCCCACCCATCCCACCCATTGTGTCTTTAGATGGTTCAAGTGTCCATGGCCTGGATGGACTCATGGTCCCCTACCCCAGGATCCCCCAGCAGCAGCTGCTGCCCCTGGAGCAGAGCAGCTACAGCACAGACCTCTACAGACAAGGGCTGACCCCACCCCAGCTGCCTGGAGACCATCTGCACCCCTATGGTAGGAGAAGCCTGTGGAAATTGTCCAAGTCATGAAAAGCCAACTCCAGCAGCAGCGAGTCCTCCAGAGGACTTGGACACGAAGGATATTGAGGGGCTGGAGAGTGTCAGGAGAAGGGCAGTAAAGCTGGGGAAGGGGCTGAAGAAGGAGAAGGGGCTGGAGAAAGGGCTGGAAGACGTGGAGAAGGGGCTGGAGAACATGGAGAGGGGCTGGAGAACAAGGAGAAGGGGCTGGAGAACATGGAGAGGGGCTGGAGAACAAGGAGAAGGGGCTGGAGAACATGGAGAGGGGCTGGAGAACTTGGAGAAGGGGCTGGAGAACATGGAGAAGGGGCTGGAGGACAAGGGGAAGGGGCTGGAGAACAAGAAGAAGGGGCTGGAGAACAAGGAGAAGGGACTGGAGGACATGGAGGAGAGGCTGGAGGACATGGAGAAGGGGCTGGAGAACTTGTGAGGAGCAGCTGAGGGAGCTGGGGGTGTCCAGCCTGGAGAAGAGGAGGCTGAGGGGAGACCTTCTGGCTCTGCAACTGCCTGGAAGGAGGTTGGAGCCAGGGGGGTCGGGCTCTGCTCCCCAGGAACAAGGGATGGGACCAGAGGAACTGGCCTCAAGTTGCCCAGGGGAGGTTGAGGTGGGACCTTGGGAACAATTCCTTCCTGGCAAGGGTTGTCAGGCCCTGGCCCAGGCTGCCCAGGGCAGGGGGGGAGTCCCCATCCCTGGAGGGGTTTCCAAGCCCTGGAGATGGTGCTGAGGGACATGGGGCAGGGTGGCCTTGGCAGGGCTGGGGGAACAGTTGGACTGGATGATCCTCAAGATCTTCTCCAACCAAACCAATTCCATGATTCCATGATTCTGCTCCTGTGACTGGGGGTCACCTCCTCCCAGCCCTGATGCCCAGGTGGACCATGGTCCTCACCCTTGTGTGCTCCAGCTCACACCATATTCCCACCCCACCCCTTTCCCTGCCCTTTCCAGACTCTGAAGGAGTTTTCCACGACATGGACAACGACAGCCTGAGCCACCTGGGGGACTGCCTGATGTCCACACCTGAAGCCAACCTTCTCCAAGCCCGTGTGGGCAACCCCATTGACCGACTCTACTCCATGCAGAGCTCCTACTTCACATCCTGACCATGGAAAAGCTTCCAGCTCTTCCCAAGGATCTCGGATGGATGCTGCTTCAAACTCAGGAGGAGGAGGAGGAGGTGGAGGGAGAAGAAGCAAGACTGAGACCTTCAGAGATGTTCCTCAAGCACTGCACGACGGAGGAGGCAACAAGGTCCCACCAGCACTAATTCATGGAGACTTTTCCCAGCCTGAAGGAGGTTGGATCACCTCTCTCCTCGTTTCTGGATGGATGGAATGATGTTGTTTAGATGTAATTTTAGGAGTTTGTCCAATGTTTAAGCTTTTGAGCATTTCTTTCCTGCCAAGATCCTGATGTTCCTCTTGGAATTCCAAGCCCTCCTCCCCCCCAGCTGCTTCTCAAGCATCTTTGGACAACTGGGAGACAATTCCCAAAGGGAACAAGGACCTATTTTGAAAACCTTGCATCTCCAGAGTTGTGGATCCAAGTGGGGCAACCCAAGATCCTGATGTTCCTCTTGGAATTCCAAGCCTTCCCAGGCTGCTTCTCAAGCATCTTTTGACAACTGGGAGACAATTCCCAAAGGGAACAAGGACCTATTTTGAAAACCTTTGGATCCAAGTGGGGCAACTCAAGGTCCTGATGTTCCTCTTGGAATTCCAAATCTCCCTGGGCTGATTCCCAAGGTGAGCAGCATCTTTGGACAACTGGGAGACAATTCCCAAAGGGAACAAGGACCCAATTTGAAAACCTTGCATCTCCAGAGTTGTGGATCCAAGTGGGGCAACCCAAGATCCTGATGTTCCTCTTGGAATTCCAAGCCTTCCCAGGCTGCTTCTCAAGCATCTTTGGACAACTGGGAGACAATTCCCAAGGGAACAAGGACCTAGAGTTTTGGATCCAAGTGGGACAACCCAAGATCCTGATGTTCCTCTTGGAATTCCAAGCCTTCCCAGGCTGCTTCTCAAGCATCTTTGGACAACTGGGAGACAATTCCCAAAAGGAACAAGGACCTATCTTGAAAACCTTGCATCTCCAGAGTTGTGGATCCAAGTGGGGCAACCCAAGATCCTGATGTTCCTCTTGGAATTCCAAGGCTCCCAAGGTGAGCAGCATCTTTGGACAACTGGGAGACATGAACAATGAGGTGTGGTAGAACCCCAGCCCTTCCAAAGCTGCCTCCAACCTCACTTCACTTCCAGTAAACCCATGTGAACATGATCCATGTTGATGTGCTCCACTTCCCATCGTGTTGCAGTGCCAGGTTCTGGATTTGCTCCTGGAATCCATGTCTGAACTTCATCTACAGACACTTGGGACCTTTTTTTAGGAGCTTTTGGCAGGAAATGACCATTTGTGACCCACGTTTACCCAGATAAACCGGTTTGAAACCGAATTGGGTGAGTTCCACCTTTGTTGGGGGGTCACCCAAGCCTTGGAATCCACATGGAAAAACCTTCTCCAGGTGTGTGTTCCTCTCAGAGGTTCTTGGAGCCCAGGTGGCCTCAGTTTAGGTGGAGTTGGAAGAGAATGTTCCAGTGAACTCTCTACAAATGGATGGTTTTCCCAAGTTCTGGAGCCAACTTCTCCCTCATCCCTCTCTCCCTGGTGATCCTTGTGATGTGATGGTTTGGATTTGGGTTTGTTTTGGGGTTTTTTGGGGGGGTTTCTTTTTGCATGTTTATTGGAAAAGAATAATAAAACAAGGAAGTGTGAGTGGAGACGTGAAGCTTCTCTCAGCTCCAAGTTGACCCCAGGAGAAGTTGGATGGATCCCAAAAAGCCTGAGCCAGGAATGGTCCCATCTATTGGGTCAATGGTTCCATGTCCAGATGGAGAGGGGTGGCAACTGGTGTCCCTCAGGGGTTGGGACTGGGACCAGTGCTGTTTAGTATCTACATCAAGGGATAGTGGGGTCAGGGTACCTGGAGCAGGACTGGAGAGGACACCAAGATGTGGTGTGGTTGATGGGTGAGAGGGGTGGGATGTGAACTAGAGGGGTGGGATGTGAACTAGAGGGGTGGGATGTGAACTAGAGGGGTGGGATGGGATCCAGAGGAAGGGATGTCACCCAGAGGGGTGGGATGTGAACCAGAGGGGTGGGATGTCACCCAGAGGGGTGGGATGTGAACCAGAGGGTTGGGATGGGATCCAGAGGAAGGGATGTCACCCAGAGGGGTGGGATGTGAACCAGAGGGGTGGGATGTCACCCAGAGGGGTGGGATGTGAACCAGAGGGTTGGGATGGGATCCAGAGGAAGGGATGTCACCCAGAGGGGTGGGATGTGACCCAGAGGGGTGGGATGGGAACCAGAGGAAGGGATGTCACCCAGAGGGGTGGGATGGGATCCAGAGGGGTGGGATGTCACCCAGAGGGGTGGGATGTGACCCAGAGGGGTGGGATGGGAACCAGAGGAAGGGATGTCACCCAGAGGGGTGGGATGGGAACCAGAGGAAGGGATGTCACCCAGAGGGGTGGGATGTCACCCGGAGGGGTGGGATGTGACCCAGAGGGTTGGGATGGGAACCAGAGGGGTGGGATCCAGAGAGATGACAGACAGGATGATCAAGGAAAGCATGGGCAGGAGGGCAGGGAGGTTCTCCTGCCCCTCTGGTGAGGGCCCATCTGGAGAAGTGGGTCCAGGTCTGGGCTCCCCAGGAGGACAAGGAGCTGCTGGAGAGGGGACAGCAAAGGCCACCAAGGGGCTGAGGGGACTGGAGCATCTGGCCCGTGAGGAAAGGCTGAGGGAGCTGGGGCTGCTGAGCTGGAGAGGAGGAGCCTGAGGGGGGGTCTCCTCAAGGCTGCTCCAGATCTGCAGGGGGGTCAGGAGGGTGGGAGCAGGCTCTTCTCAGCAGTGTCCAGGGCCAGGACAAGGGGCCAAGGGACAAGGGACAACAGGGTGAGGCAACAATGGGCCCTGGTGGCCAAGAAGGTCCATGGGCTCCTGGGGGGCATCAAGGAGAGTGTGGGCAGGAGGGCAGGGAGGTTCTCCTGCCCCTCTGGTGAGGGCCCATCTGGAGAAGTGGGTCCAGGTCTGGGCTCCCCAGAAGGACAAGGAGCTGCTGGAGAGGGGACAGCAAAGGCCACCAAGATCTGCTGGAGGTGCCCCTGCTCTCCAGGGGGGTTGGACTGATGATCTCCAGGGGTCCATGCCCACCCCAAACACTCTGTGACTATAACACTCCCCTCAAGCCACACAACTTCCTTCCAAAAATAACCCAACCCAACCCTGGAGAAGATCCAAGCCCAACCAAGTGTGTGTGAGGCTGGAATGTGGCTCCGTGCAGGTCTCTGCTCTCCACAGGTGCCCCTTCCAACCCGGAGGTTTCCAGCAGCTCTAAATCTCTCCACGTTCTTGGAGACACCAAAGGAACAACGTTGATTTATGGGTCCTTTCAGTGGGAGAAGCAGAGTGGAAAACAAGAGCATTTTCTGGATGAAAAATTAAAGCCATGGGGGTGGTTTTGTTTGGGTGGGTGTGTTGGGTTTTTTTTTTAGGTTAGTTCCTCATTCTGGGCTCATGTGTCATCGGCCTCGTTGGTTTCAAAGTTCCACTTGAAAGTGGCACCAAAAGGGAGGGGAAAAGCTGGAAAAACAAAGTCCTGCCACTCAACTTCACCTTGGGAGGGACCTAAACTGAGGAGAAATGGAGGGGAAATGAAGCAGGGATGGAATGATCTGATGATCCCTGGTTTTCTCTTAGTTAAGGCCCTCAGAAGTCCTTAATTAATTATCCCTCATTACTCCCCAGCCAAGGAGGGGTGATTTATGTCAGACAGGAGTGAACAGAGACACAGAAGATGTCCCAACCACCTCCCAGGGTCACAGAGGAGACAGTTGGGAAGCTGCAGTAGAATCAAACCTGACAAGTGTTTCATTCGCAGCCAAAACGCAGGTTGGGCTGAAAAGAGGAGGCAAAAAAAGAGGGAAAAGTGGAAAAACCAGAAGGAGGAGATGGAAACTGAGCAGAAAATGGCACAGAAGACAAGGAACAGCAGGGTTGGAGTGACAACCAAGTGTCCAAGGGCAGGTTGGATGGGGCTTGGAGCCACCTGGGCTGCTGGGAGGTGGCCCTGCCCGTGGTGGGGTTGGATCTAGATGAGCTTTGAGGTCCCTCCAACCAAAACCATTCCAGGATTCCATGAAGTTCTTCCCTCTGAGGGTGGGGAGACCCTGGAAGAGGTTTCCTGGAGAAGCTGGGGATGATGGAAGTGTCCAAGGGCAGGTTGGATGGGGCTTGGAGCCACCTGGGCTGCTGGGAGGTGGCCCTGCCCATGGTGGGGGTTGGATCTAGATGAGCTTTGAGGTCCCTCCAACCCAAACCATCCCATGATTCCATGAAGTTCTTCACTCTGAGGGTGGGGAGACCCTGGAAGAGGCTTCTTAGAGAAGTTGTGGGTGCTGGAAGTGTCCAAGGACAGGTTGGATGGGGCTTGGAGCAGCCTGGGCTGCTGGGAGGTGGCCCTGCCCGTGGTGGGGTTGGATCTAGATGAGCTTGAAGGTCTCTCCAACACAAACCAGTCTGGGATTCTGGGATAACTGCCCCCCCAGCCCCTCCCCAGCCCCACACCTACCTTGGAGAACCTTCCAGTGCCTGAAGGGGCTCCAGGAAAGCTGAGGAGGGACTTTGGCCAAGGGCAGGAGGGATGGGACCAGGGAGGATGGCTTGAAACTGGCAGAGGGAGCTGGAGGTTGGACACGAGGAGGAAATTCTTGGCTGGGAGGGTGGGGAGAGCCTGGGCCAGGGAAGCTGTGGCTGCCCCATCCCTGGAAGTGTCCAAGGGCAGGTTGGATGGGGCTTGGAGCAACCTGGGCTGCTGGGAGGTGGCCCTGCCCATGGTGGGGTTGGATCTAGATCTTTTAAGGTTCCTCCAACCCAAACCATTCCATGATTCTAGACTCTGGCCCAGGCTCTCCCCACCCTCCCAGCCAAGAATTTCCTCCTCGTGTCCAACCTCCAGCTCCCTCTGCCAGTTTCAAGCCATCCCCCCTGGTCCCATCCCTCCTGCCCTTGGCCAAAGTCCCTCCCCAGCTTTCCTGGAGCCCCTTCAGGCACTAGGAGGCCAAGGGAGTTATGGGGTGGAAAGGGTTTGGGGAGTGGTTATCACGGAGTCACAGACTGGTTTAGGTTGGAAGGACCTCCAAGAGCATCTAGATCCAACCCCACCACGGGCAGGGCCACCTCCCAGCAGCCCAGGTTGCTCCAAGCCCCATCCAACCTGCCTATCCCACAACTTCCCTGGAGAACCAGAATAAAACTTCCAGCCAATATTGTCTCAAAGAGCATTTCCCTCCTGGATTTCCCAGGAGGAGGTGGAGGAGGAAGAGGAGGAGGCCACTTTCCTGCTCTAGGAGACCAAGTTCCAGCTCTGGAAGATCAAGTTCCTGGTCTGGAAGGCCAAGTTCCTGCTCTAGAAGATCAAGTTCCTGCACCAGGAGATCAAGTTCCTGCTCTGGAAGGCTAAGATCCAGTTCTGGAAGGCCAAGATCCAGCTCTAGAAGACCAAGATCCAGCTCTAGAAGACCAAGTTCCTGCTCTAGGAGGCCAAGTTCCAGCTCTGGAAGGTCAAGTTCCAGTTCTGGACGGCCAAGATCCAGTTCTAGGAGACCAAGATCCAGCTCCAGAAGACCAAGTTCCTGCTCTAGGAGACCAAGTTCCTGCTCCAGACAGCAGCAAACTGTTTTCTGAAGTTCCATGTGAATAACCAGGTGGTAGAAGCTCATTTTTCCTTTCTCAAACCTGCTCCCAAGAACCCCAAAAAGATTTTCCAAGGTTTCAACATTTTTCTGGGAGAAATTCCCAGCCCCACTTGACAGACAAGACCCACTGGAGAAGACCCAAAGGTCCCAAAACTCTCCCTCCACAGATGTCCTGAAAGATCTCCCAAGCTCAAGGCCTTCATCCTACTCATTAGACAATCTACTAATTTTTATATTGATTTTTGTCACTAATTCCACCCCAAAACCAACCTCTCCCTTGAGCTCCTTCATGGAAGATCTTCTCTGCTCTGTCCTGAGAGCAGTTGGAGCTTTGAAATCCACATTTTCTCCACTGTTGTGGTCTTTTTTTATGGTGGGAAGACTCCCTCTGCTGTCCTAAACCAGCAGAAGGTCCTGGGTGACACCCCAAAAAAGATGGGAACCACTTAGGAGGTTTTCCAGTAGCTCCAAGGAAATGTTCCTGGAGTCAGCCCAGTTTCCATCACCAGTGGGAAAAGCCAGAACTGGTTTTGGATCTTGGGAAGTGGGTGGTTTTATTGGGATGAAGGTAATTATGGAAGTGTGGAAGAACAGACTGAAGGAAGAAAAAAAAAAGGGGTGAAGGTTGATTTTTGGGGTTAGGTTCTTGTTCAAGCCCATCTCCAGGTTGTTGTTGATCCTTTGGTGTCACTTCTCCACAATTCTGGAATTTCTTTCCAAGTTTTTTGAGGTAAATCAGCAAGGTAGGACCCAGAGGGTTCAGCACCCAAAAGTGGAGGGATCAGGAATGTTCCCAACATCCCAAAGTCCAGCTGGGCCCAGAACCAAGACACCCCCGTGGCAGGAGAATAAACCAAACCCAACCACCAACCCATAGTCCAGAAAGACTTTTCATTCAGTCCTGAAGATGGATTTGAATTCCCAGGATCCCCTGTGAGGAAAAAAAACAGGACAAATAAAAGCACCAGGTGGGTTCTGGGTGAGTGTGGTGGGGGAAGAACAAGGTGGACCAGGCCAGGTGATGGGTCTGAGGAACATCTGAGGACTTCTGTGGGGCTGAGGAACATGTTATGTCCTTGAATTTGTCCTCTTCAGTCATTTCTGGGTGTTCAATAATGTGGGTTTGACCTCAATAGGTCACATGAGGTGATTTTTAGGAAGATGTTCAGAGGGTTGAGTGGTTGGGGGTTGTAGGGTGGTTGGACTTGATCAGCTTGAAGGTCTTTTCCAACCTTGAATGACTCTAGGATTCTATGTTATTTCCTTTAATATGTCATATTCAGTCATTTCTATGATTTTAAGAACATGTGATTTAATTTAAGATGTGATTTTGGGTGGGTTCTGTGTGTTTAGGAACATGTGATTTAATTTAAGATGTGACTTTTGGTGGTTTCTGTGTGTTTAGGAACATGTTCTTGAATTTAACATGTGATTTTTTGTGGTTTCTGTGTGTTTAGGAACATGTGATTTAATTTAATATGTGATTTTGGGTGTTTTCTGTGTGTTTAAGAACATGTTCTTGATGTTTAATATGTAATTTTTGGTGGTTTCTGTGTGTTTAGGAACATGTTGTTTAATTTAATACGTGATTTTTGGTGGTTTCTGTGTGTTTAGGAACATGTGATTTAATTTAATATGTGATTTTTGTTGGTTTCTGTGTGTTTAAGAACATGTTCTTGATTTTTAATATGTAATTTTTGGTGGTTTCTGTGTGTTTAGGAACATGTGATTTAATTTAAGATGTGATTTTGGGTGTTTTCTGTGTGTTTAAGAACATGTTCTTGATTTTTAATATGTAATTTTTGGTGGTTTCTGTGTTTAGGAACATGTGATTTAATTTAAGATGTGACTTTTGGTGGTTTCTGTGTGTTTAGGAACATGTGATTTAATTTAAGATGTGACTTTTGGTGGTTTCTGTGTGTTTAAGAACATGTTCTTGATTTTTAATATGTAATTTTTGGTGGTTTCTGTGTGTTTAGGAACATGTGCTTTAATTTAATATGTGATTTTTGGTGGTTTCTGTGTGTTTAGGAACATGTGATTTAATTTAATATGTGATTTTGGGTGGTTTCTGTGTGTTTAAGAACATCTTATTTAATTTAATATGTAATTTTGGGTGGTTTCTGTGTGTTTAGGAACATATTATTTCCTTTAATATGTCAAATTAAGCCATTTTTTATGTATTTAGGACCAAGTTCTTCCCTTTCCAGTTGCTCCACAGACATTTCTCCACCACCTTCAGCTGGGACCTGCCCCACAGATCCACTTTTAAGGACTCACTGGCTGAAACTGGTGTCCAGTTTGATTCATCTGGGGCCACAAATCCCACATTTCCCCCCATCAAGGCTTTTTTTTTCACCCCAGAACCTTGTTGGTCAATGGGAACCCAAGAAGAACCAACCCCAGGAGAAACATCTCACATCCAGAATGACCACAAAAGACATTCCTGGTGATCCAGGTCAATTCATTTCCACATTTTGGGGGAAAAAAATCCAAGCCTGTGTATTTTGGGTTGTCCCATCTCACTTCCAGAGTGGAGAGTGGTTGGGAAGTGACCTGGTTCTTCATCCCACCTCTTACCTCACGTGGAGAGCTTCACCTGGTCAGCACAGAGCAGGAAGGCCTTGACCTGGTGACTGCAGTTGAGGACAGAACTCTGGTTCTCCTTCAGGCACTGCTCAAAGGCTGTGAAGGGCTCAGCACAATCCTGCCTGATCTGCTGCACGATGGGGCTGCAGATGACAAGAGGTTCCTCAGCTCCTGGAGCTCCATGGAACAGCCCTGACAGCCCCAACAAGAGGTTCCTCAGCTCCTGGAGCTCCATGGAACAGCCCTGACAGCCCCAACAAGAGGTTCCTCAGCACCTGGAGCTCCAGGGACCCACCCTGACAGCCCCAACAAGAGGTTCCTCAACACCTAGAGCTCTATGAAACAATCCTGACAGCCCCAACAAGAGGTTCCTCAGCCCCTGGAGCTCCAGGGACCAGCCCTGACAGCCCCAACAAGAGGTTCCTCAACACCTAGAGCTCTATGAAACAATCCTGACAGCCCCAACAAGAGGTTCCTCAGCCCCTGGAGCTCCAGGGACCAGCCCTGACAGCCCCAACAAGAGGTTCCTCAGCACTAGAAGCTCCAGGGACCAGCCCTGACAGCTCCAACAAGAGGTTCCTCAGCTCCTGGAGCTCCATGGAACAGCCCTGACAGCCCCAACAAGAGGTTCCTCAGCTCCTGGAGCTCAAGGGACCAGCCCTGACAGCCCCAATAAGAGGTTCCTCAGCTCCTGGAGCTCCACGGACCAGCCCTGACAGCCCCAACAAGAGGTTCCTCAGCCCCTGGAGGTCCAGGGACCAGCCCTGACAGCCCCAACAAGAGGTTCCTCAGCTCCTGGAGCTCCAGGGACCAGCCCTGACAGCCCCAACAAGAGACTCCTCAGCTCCTGGAGCTCCAGGGACCAGCCTCAACAGCCCCAACAAGAGGTTCCTCAGCTCCTGGAGCTCCACGGACCAGCCCTGACAGCCCCAACAAGAGGTTCCTCAGCTCCTGGAGCTCTAGGGAACAACCCTGACAGCCCCAACAAGAGGCTCCTCAGCCCCTGGAGCTCCATGAACAAACCTGACAGCCCCAACAAGAGGTTCCTCAGCCCCTGGAGCTCAAGGGACCAGCCCTGACAGCCCCAACAAGAGGTTCCTCAGCTCCTGGAGCTCCACGGACCAGCCCTGACAGCCCCAACAAGAGGTTCCTCAGCTCCTGGAGCTCTAGGGAACAACCCTGACAGCCCCAACAAGAGGCTCCTCAGCTCCTGGAGCTCCATGAACAAACCTGACAGCCCCAACAAGAGGTTCCTCAGCCCCTGGAGCTCCAGGGACCAGCCTCAACAGCCCCAACAAGAGGTTCCTCAGCTCCTGGAGCTCCAGGGACCAGCCCTGACAGCCCCAACAAGAGGTTCCTCAGCTCCTGGAGCTCCAGGGACCAGCCCTGACAGCCCCAACAAGAGGTTCCTCAGCACCAGGAGCTCTAAGAAACAATCCTGACAGCCCCAACAAGAGGTTCCTCAGCACCTGGAGCTCCAGGAACCAGCCCTGACAGCCCCAACAAGAGGCTCCTCAGCTCCTGGAGCTCCAGGGACCAGCCCTGACAGCCCCAACAAGCGGTTCCTCAGCTCCTGGAGCTCCAGGGAACAGCCCTGACAGCCCCAACAAGAGGTTCCTCAGCCCCTGGAGCTCCATGAACAAACCTGACAGCCCCAACAAGAGGTTCCTCAGCCCCTGGAGCTCAAGGGACCAGCCCTGACAGCCCCAACAAGAGGCTCCTCAGCTCCTGGAGCTCCATGAACAAACCTGACAGCCCCAACAAGAGGTTCCTCAGCTCCTGGAGCTCCAAGAACCAGCCCTGACAGCCCCAACAAGAGGCTCCTCAGCACCTGGAGCTCCAGGGACCAGCCCTGACAGCCCCAACAAGAGGTTCCTCAGCTCCTGGAGGTCCAGGGAACAGCCCTGACAGCCCCAACAAGAGGCTCCTCAGCTCCTGGAACTCCAGGGACCAGCCCTGACAGCCCCAACAAGAGGTTCCTCAGCTCCTGGAGCTCCACGGACCAGCCCTGACAGCCCCAACAAGAGGCTCCTCAGCTCCTGGAGCTCCATGAACAAACCTGACAGCCCCAACAAGAGGTTCCTCAGCCCCTGGAGCTCCAGGGACCAGCCTCAACAGCCCCAACAAGAGGTTCCTCAGCTCCTGGAGCTCCAGGGACCAGCCCTGACAGCCCCAACAAGAGGTTCCTCAGCTCCTGGAGCTCCAGGGACCAGCCCTGACAGCCCCAACAAGAGGTTCCTCAGCACCAGGAGCTCTAAGAAACAATCCTGACAGCCCCAACAAGAGGTTCCTCAGCACCTGGAGCTCCAGGAACCAGCCCTGACAGCCCCAACAAGAGGCTCCTCAGCTCCTGGAGCTCCAGGGACCAGCCCTGACAGCCCCAACAAGAGGTTCCTCAGCTCCTGGAGCTCCTGGGACCAGCCCTGACAGCCCCAACAAGCGGTTCCTCAGCTCCTGGAGCTCCAGGGAACAGCCCTGACAGCCCCAACAAGAGGTTCCTCAGCTCCTGGAGCTCCTGGGACCAGCCCTGACAGCCCCAACAAGAGGTTCCTCAGCCCCTGGAGCTCCAGAGACCATCCCCGACATCCCCAACCCATCCAGGCTGGGGGATAACACCAGGCCCTCAGCTCCGGGGTGCAGACAGACCCAAGAGGCCTGAAGGCCAAGCCGAGCCGCGGAATAAAACTGATCCCTCAGCTTCTACGGCCCAGAAATCCCAACCCCGCCCCCCTCAGCCCCTCCTGTCCCGCCTGCCCCCCCCGGCCCGCCGCCCCTCACTCACTGGGCCGCGGCGCAGCGGGACATGCTGACCCGCAGCCGGTGACAGTCGCGCTGCCAGGACTCCGGGCTGGCAGCCACGCAGCGCCCGTACTGCTCCATCTCCTGCCGGCAGTACCGGGCCGTGATCTCCAGAGCCGCTTCCCTGTGGCGAAACAAGCAGATGAAGAAGAGGAGGAGGAGGAAGAGCAGGGCCCCCCCCCGCCCGCTCCGCACTCACATCCCGCCGCTCGCTTGTGGGCAGGCGCGGCGTCAGGAGCCGCACTGCGCATGCGCACGGCGTCGAATCGCCTCTCTGCGCATGCGCAAGGCGTCCAACCGCCGCTCTGCCCATGCTCGCCTGCCCGCCCGGCCCCGTTCCGCGCATGCGCCGGGCGGGTTCCCGCGCATGCGCCGGGCGGAAGCGAAAGCGGGTCGCTCGGTCTGTCAGAAGATGGCGGGTCCCGCGGACGAGCTGGTCTCGTCGGTGACTCTTTACCGCCGCCGGCCGCGGCTCCTCCACGGCACCGTCCTGCCCTTCGTGGCCGGGCTCTACCCGGCGTGGCTGTGGCTGTGGGGGCCGCGCGTTTGGGCGGCGTGGGGAGGAGGAGGAGGAGGAGGAGGAGGAGGAGAGGAAGAGGAGGCGGCGGGAGTGATGGGGGGGAAGGAGGCAGGAGGAGGGGGAGCGGGCCCCGCGCCTCCCGAGGCGGCGATGCTGGCGCTGGCCGCTATCGGGGTGATCCACCTGCTGACGGCGCTGTCGGGGCTCTGGTCGGTGCACGCTCATTGTGCCCTCACCTGCGTCCGGGTGAGTTTTGGGGGCGGTTGTGGGGGAGAAAACGGGACCCCCCCCCTTCCTTCCTCCCTCCTTCCCCGCCCCAAACCGGGGTTGGCTCCGGGAGGTTCCTCTTGTTCCCCCCGGGGGGTGGGGGGTGGTTCTGCAGGCGCCTTTAGCCGGGCTTGGGTGATGTGGGGGGGAGGGAGAGGTTGGGGGTGTTTGGAAGCCCCCCCCGGGCCTGGAGTGGGGTGGAGGAGCCCCGGGATGTGTCTGTTCCAGCTTGGGGCAGGAAATTCTTGGCTGGGAGGGTGGGGAGAGGCTGGGCCAGGGAAGCTGTGGCTGCCCCATCCCTGGAAGTGTCCAAGGGCAGGTTGGATGGGGCTTGGAGCCACCTGGGCTGCTGGGAGGTGGCCCTGCCCATGGTGGGGTTGGATCTAGATGAGCTTTGAGGTCCTTCCAACCCAGATCATCCTGTGGTTCTATGGGTTGGAAGTTCAGAGCAAGGCCCAGCTGCTTGTGCTGGTCTCCATCATCCTGTCACTTGCCCATGGACCAGCTCGTTGCTGGTCTTCCAGTCTCTGTGTCTTTGTGGCAGTTGAACCAAATGAAATGCTGAACATCCCTCCTGGGGTGGTAGGGTCCAGTTTTAGGGATGGATCATGATCATCCCAACATCTTTGATTCCCACAAACCACCTGGGGACAAAGAGCTTTTCTCTCCACATGATCCATGTTGGACCAGATGATCCTTGGGGTCCCTTCCAACCTGACATTCAATGATTCCATGATCCAACCATGGTTCCTCCCACCAGAAATTGCAATTCCAGGTCTGGGATCCTTTTGACACTTCTCTTGTTGATCTTGTAGGAACCTTGTCCCAAAAAAGCCACCTTGGCCAAAGTTGTGCCAACCCCAAATAATGGATCAGTGGAACTTGTGCCTCTCCACAGAGACCAGGTGAGGTGGGAGCAGAACTTCTGGGACATCAACTGCACTTGATTGGCTTTTTAACTGAAATATTTGGGGGAAGATCAGGTGGGATCAGTCAAAATGGTGGTTCCTGGGGTCTATAACAGAGCCCAGAAGGTGGTTGATCAAGGGTGAAGAGTCCAGCTGGGACCAGTGGTGCTGCCCAGAAGACAAAACTGGGCCCAGTCCTGTTCAACATCTTCATCAATGATTTGGAGGAGGGGACAGGGAGTGTCCTCAGCAAGTTCCCTGAGGATCCCAAACTGGGAGGGTTGGTTGATCCACCAGGAGGTTGTGAGGCCATTCAGGGAGACCTGGCCAGGGTGGAGAGCTGGGCAAGGAGGAACCTCATGAGGTCCAACAAGTGTAGAGTCCTGCACCTGGGGAGGGATAGGATGGACCAGGGCAGGTTAGGAGGTGACCTGCTGGAGAGCAGCTCCATGGAGAAGGTCCTGGTGGCCAAGAAGTGATCCATGAGGGAACAACGGGCCCTGGTGGCCAAGAAGGCCCATGGGCTCCTGGGGGGCACCAAGGAGAGTGTGGGCAGGAGGGCAGGGAGGTTCTCCTGCCCCTCTGGTGAGGGCCCATCTGGAGAAGTGGGTCCAGGTCTGGGCTCCCCAGGAGGACAAGGAGCTGCTGGAGAGGGGACAGCAAAGGCCACCAAGGGGCTGAGGGGACTGGAGCATCTGGCCCGTGAGGAAAGGCTGAGGGAGCTGGGGCTGCTGAGCTGGAGAGGAGGAGCCTGAGGGGGGGTCTCCTCAAGGCTGCTCCAGATCTGCAGGGGGGTCAGGAGGGTGGGAGCAGGCTCTTCTCAGCAGTGTCCAGGGCCAGGACAAGGGGCCATGGGCAGCAGCTGGAACATGGGAAGTTCCAGCTCCCCAGGAGGAGGAACTTGTTGCCTGGGAGGGTGGCAGAGCCCTGGGCCAGGCTGCCCAGAGAGGCTGTGGAGTCTCCTGCTCTGGAGGCTTCCAAGACCCATCTGGCCACGTTCCTGATTGTTCCTGGACACAATGATCTCCAGATCTCCCTTCCAACCCTTATCATTCCATCATTTAATTAAAAATGGAAACCATTGAGGTTTCTTTCCTCCTTCAGCCCCAACTTCTGTGGTTTCTTTCTCTATTATTTTATTTCCAGCTGGTTTTTTTTCCCCCTTTTTTTTCCCACAGGATGAGGACGGGCAAGAGGCTCTTTCCTTTGAATTCCAAAAAATCAAATATTCCTGTGAAATAAAAGGCAAGAAACAGTTTCTTCCTGTTGCTTTCCCAGTGGAACATCCTCTTGGTTTCTACCAGAACGCCCGAGGTTACCAGGAGGACAAAGAAATTCGAGCAGCTGAGAAGAAATATGGAACAAACAAGTGAGTTTTTCAACCTTAAATCCCTCTTTTCTGAAAGAACAAGGGAAAAAAACCAATTCTGGAGACTTTCCAGGTCTGTTTTTTTGGGGGAATTTCCAATCCTGATTTCCCTCAAGTCCAGGGAATGGTGGTTGGATCAAGGGGAGATTGGTCCAGGGTTGTTTTTTAGGTGGGAATGAATTGGGTTTAAATTCATGAAGTGGTGGGAAATTAGGAGGGATTAATGGGAATTAGGAGGGATTAATGGGAATTAGGAGGGAGTTATGGGAATTAGGAGGGATTAGTGGAAATTGGGCTGAATTCATTCAAATTAGGCTGAATTCATTCAAATTAGGATTAATTCAGATCAATTCTGAAGGATTCAGGACAATTGGGAGGGATTCATGAAAAATATGAGGGATCCAGGATGACTGGGGGGGATCCAGGACCACTGGGAGGGATCCAGGATGATTGGGATGGATCCAGGATGATTGGGGAGGGATCCAGGACCACTGGGAGCGATCCAAGATGATGGGGAGAGTATCCAGGATGACTGGGGGGGATCCAGGACCACTGGGAGGGATCCAGGATGATGGGGGGGGGCTCCAGGATGGCTGGGAGGGATCCAGGACTATGGGGAGGGATCCAGGACCATGGGGAGGGATCCAGGATCATTGGGGAGGGCTCCAGGATGACTGGGAGGGTATCCAGGATGACTGGGGAGGGCTCCAGGATGACTGGGAGGGATCCAGGATGACTGGGGGGGCTCCAGGATGGCTGGGAGGGATCCAGGACCATGGGGAGGGATCCAGGACCATGGGGAGGGATCCAGGATCATTGGGGAGGGCTCCAGGATGACTGGGAGGGTATCCAGGATGACTGGGGAGGGCTCCAGGATGACTGGGAGGGTATCCAGGATGACTGGGGGGGCTCCAGGATCATTGGGGAGGGATCCAGGATGACTGGGAGGGATCCAGGATCATTGGGGAGGGATCCAGGATGACTGGGAGGGATCCAGGATCATTGGGGAGGGTATCCAGGATGACTGGGAGGGATCCAGGATGACGGGGAGGGGATCCAGGATGACTGGGAGGGCTCCAGGATGACTGGGGGGGATCCAGGATGATTGGGAGGGATCCAGGATGACTGGGGGGGATCCAGGACCATGGGGAGGGATCCAGGATGACTGGGGGGGATCCAGGATCATTGGGGAGGGATCCAGGATGACTGGGAAGGATCCAGGATCATTGGGGAGGGATCCAGGATGACGGGGAGGGTATCCAGGATGACTGGGAGGGATCCAGGATGACTGGGAGGGATCCAGGATCATTGGGGAGGGATCCAGGATGACTGGGGAGGGATCCAGGATCATTGGAGAGGGATCCAGGACCATGGGGAAGGATCCAGGATCATTGGGGAGGATCCAAGACCACTGGGAGGGATCCAGAACAACTGGGATCCAGCTTTTGGGCCTGGTTTGTGGTGAGAATCTGGAACTTGGAGGTGAATAAAGATTGAATTCCTCCCCAGGGCTGAGATGGTGGTGCCAGAATTCCTGGAACTCTTCAAGGAAAGAGCCACTGCCCCTTTCTTCGTCTTCCAGGTAAAAATGAACCCAGAAAAAGAGCTGGAATTACTTCTCCCTGATTAAAAAAAAAGGGGGGAATTCCTTCCAGTTCTGTCTGGAGAGCCAGAAATAATCTGGGGAGATTCTAAAATCAGGAATGAATGTTCTGAGGTTGATTTTTCCCTCCAAAACTGACCTTGTTGATCCTTCATTTATTGTCATTTGGGGTGTTTTCTGGTTTCCTGCAATGAAAGGTGTCCCAAGTTAGTTGAAAAAAGAGGGAATTCCTAGAAAAAGAGGGAGAAAATTCCTGAGAAAAGAGGGAAAAAAATTCCGGAATAAAAATGAGAGCAAATTCCTTAAAAAAATAGACAAAATTCCTGACTAAAAAGGGACAAAAGTCCTGAATAAAAATGAGAGAAAATCCTCAATAAAAAAAGAGACAAAATTCCTGAATAAAATGAGAGAAAATCCTCAGTTAAAAAAGAGACAAAATTCCTGAATAAAAGAGACAAAATTCCTAAATAAGAGACAAAATTCCTGAGTAAAAAAAAGAGACAAAATTCCTGAATTAAAATATTCTAAATCCTCAATAAAAAAGAGACAAAATTCCTGAATAAAAATGAGATAAGTCCTCAATTAAAAAAAGAGACAAAATTCCTGAATAAAAGAGACAAAATTCTTGAATAAGATGAGAGAAAATTCCTAGATAAGAGACAAAATTCCTGAGTAAAAAAAGAGACAAAATTCCTGAATAAAAAAGGAGAAAATTCCTTAAAAAACAGAGACAAAATTCCTGAATAAAATGAGAGAAAATCCTCAATTAAAAAAAGAGACAAAATTCCTGAATAAAAATGAGAGCAAATTCCTTAAAAAATACAGACAAAATTCCTGAATAAAAATGAGACAAAATTCCTGAATATAAAGAGAGAAAATCCTCAATGAAGAGACAAAATTCCTGAATAAAAATGAGAGCAAATTCCTTAAAAAACAGAGACAAAATTCCTGAGTAAAAAGGGACAAAATTCCTGAATAAAAAAAGGAGAAAATTCCTTAAGAAACAGAGACAAAATTCCTGAATAAAAATGAGAGCAAATTCCTTAAAAAATAGACAAAATTCCTGAATAAAAATGAGACAAAATTCCTGAATATAAAGAGAGAAAGTCCTCAATTAAGAGACAAAATTCCTGAATAAAAATGAGAGCAAATTCCTTAAAAAACAGAGACAAAATTCCTGAGTAAAAAGGGCCAAAATTCCTGAATAAAAAAGAAGAAAATTCCTTTAAAAAGAGACAAAATTCCTGAATAAAATGAGAGACAAAATTCCTTAAGAAACAGAGACAAAATTCCTGAATAAAAATGAGAGCAAATTCTTTAAAAAACAGAGACAAAATTCCTGAGCAAAAAGGGACAAAATTCCTGAATGAAAAAGAAGAAAATTCCTTTAAAAAGAGACAAAATTCCTGAATAAAATGAGAGACAATCCTCAATTAAAAAAAAAAAGAGACAAAATTCCTGAATAAAAAAGAGCAAATTCTCGAATAAAAAAAAAAAGACAAAAATCCGAAATTTAAAAAGACCAAATCCCTAAATAAAATAAAACCAAAAAAAAAAAAAAGACCAAATTCCTGAACCAAAAAAGCCCCAATTCCAGGGACAAACAGACCCAGCTCCTGTCACAAAACGTTCTCCTCCCTCCGGAGCCTCCTCCTCCTCGGGGGAGCTTTCCCGCCAAGCCCCACCCGCCGCCTCCTCCGCCTCTGCTCCTCCCGAGGGGGATTTTTTTGGGGCTCCTCTGCTTGGAGGTGAGCCAGGATTCCTTAACATTTCCCACCCAGGTGTTCTGCGTGGGGCTGTGGTGCCTGGACGAGTACTGGTACTACAGTGTCTTCACCCTCTCCATGCTGGTGGCCTTCGAAGCCTCCTTGGTCCAACAACAGATGAGGAACATGTCGGAGATCCGGAAGATGGGCAACAAACCCTACATGATCCAGGTGACTCCAGCCAGAGGGAATAAAACTCGGTTCCTTTCCCCTTTCTCATCCCTTCTTTCCATCATTTTCTTCCAAGCTTCGTTTTGGCACACCTAGAACTTCCAAAAATGGGGTTTTTCTTCCCTTTTCCAGGTCTACAGGAACCGGAAGTGGCGCTCGATCTCCAGCGACGAGATTATTCCCGGGGATATTGTTTCCATTGGTAAGGAATTCCATCATGGGTTGAACCAAAAGGAGATTTTTTTGGGGGGGGGGTTAATTAAATTCACTTCCATTGGGCATAAAAACCTGGTCTTGGGTGTTTGGAGGACTCAGGATTCAAGGCTCCAAGAGATGAATCCTTGGGATGGATCTTTTGGGACCTGGTGTTAAAAAAAAGGTGGATACCTGGAAGAATCACCCTCAGATTGTTCAGTTTAGGGTTCCCCTCCTGACAGGATCTTCCTAGAACAGGAAGGGGAAGGGCAGCTCCTTCCTTCACACCCAGGATGTGGTGAGAGACCCTGAGCTCTGAGCAGCTCTGAGACCAAAATGACTTTGGAGTCACCAAACCCTTGAGTTTTGGTTGGAAAAGAGCTTGAGGATCATCCAGTCCAACTGTTCCCCCAGCCCTGCCAAGGCCACCCCTGCCCCATGTCCCTCAGCACCATCTCCAGGGCTTGGAAACCCCTCCAGGGATGGGGACTCCCCCCCTGCCCTGGGCAGCCTGGGCCAGGGCCTGACAACCCTTGCCAGGAAGGAATTGTTCCCAAGATCCCACCTCAACCTCCCCTGGGCAACTTGAGGCTGGTTCCTCTGGTCCCATCACTTGTTCCTGGGGAGCAGAGCCCGACCCCCCCTGGCTCCAACCTCCTTCCAGGCAGTTGCAGAGCCAGAAGGTCTCCCCTCAGCCTCCTCTTCTGCAGGCTGGACACCCCCAGCTCCCTCAGCTGCTCCTCACAAGTTCTTCAGCCCCTTCCCCTTGTCCTCCAGCCCCTTCCCCTTGTCCTCCAGCCCCTTCCCCTTGTCCTCCAGCCCCTTCCCCTTGTCCTCCAGCCCCTTCCCCTTGTCCTCCAGCCCCTTCCCCAGCTCCACTGCCCTTCCCTGGACACTCTCCACCCCCTCAGTGTCCCTTTTCTGACCCAAACCTGTCCCAAGGCTTTGAGGTGTCCCCTCCCCAGTGCCCAGCACAGGGGGACAATCCCTGCCCTGCTCCTGCTGCCCACACTCTGCTGACACAAGCCATGATGCTGGTGGCCTTCTTGGCCACCTGGGCACACCCTGGTTGACATCCAACCCTTCTTGACAACCACCCCCAGCTCCATTCCCACCATCCTCTCCTCCCCAAGCTTTTACTTCTCCAAACAATTCTTTGGATCCAAATTTCAACTAAAAAGACTGAAAAGTCTTCCAACCTTCTCACTGGTGACCAGTGAGTCCACACTGTGCTGGTGGGGCTTGAAATTTCAGGTGCCTCCTGTCTCTCTCTTCCAACTGCAGGAGATCTGGGTCCCACCAGACCAACATGCCAAAAATCACTCAAACCTTGGAGCTTTTCATGGAAATCTCTTCATTTTAGGTCGATCTCCTCACGAGAACCTGGTGCCCTGTGATGTGTTGCTGCTGCGTGGCCGGTGCATCGTGGATGAGGCCATGTTGACAGGAGAGTCTGTCCCACAGATGAAGGTCTGGGAAGTCCCCTTTGTCTTTTTCCCTCCCTTAAAACCTTGGGAAAGTCAAAATATTCCAACCACTGCCAGGTCAAACTCATCTCTGTGTTGGGAAAGTTCTGACCTGAACCACCTGCTCACTCTTCTTGTAGCTTCTTGGTTGTGATTGATGGTTTCTGGTCAAGGAGAAGCAGAAAATGGTGGTTTTGTCTGGCAAAGTCTCCACCTTTTGGGTCTGAACTTCAAGAAGGGGTGGACGTGTCCTCTCCCTCCCACCCATTCCCAAGCTGGATTCCTTTGGCTGTGGGTAGAGGTGGGAGGAGGAGGAACAAGTGTCAAAACACTTGAAAACCTGGAATGTTCCTCCTTGGTTTTTTTATCTACCAGTGGGTGACTTAACACTAAAATCACCTCCCTTGCAAAATTCCAGGTGTCAAATCCCAAAAAAACCCAGGATATCCACAGGTGCCAGGTCCTAAATCAGGTCTGGGTTCAGTTCTGCTTGGTGGGACAAGAGCAGGAAGGAATCCTTGAGGTTTCCTGGTGGTTCTGAGTCTTCCCCTTGTCCTTCAGGAACCTGTGGAGGATCTGAATCCAGATCATGTCCTGGACATGCAGGCAGATGCTCGTCTACACATCATTTTTGGGGGAACTAAAGTGGTGCAGCACATCCCACCCCAGAAGGCCAGCACGGGCCTGAAACGTAGGTACCCCAAACCCACCCCCTACCAAGAGGAGCCATTTTTGACCAAGGGGGTCGTTTTGAGTGGATTTGGTGGGTTTCTGGGGAGGGTGACGTTGAGTCAGCCTCCTTTTGGGTCTTCAGATTGTTGTGATAGAGAATCATGGGATGGTTTGGGTTGGAGGGACCTTCAAGAGCAGCTAGATCCAACCCCACCACGGGCAGGGCCACCTCCCAGCAGCCCAGGTGGCTCCAAGCCCCATCCAACCTGCCCTTGGACACTTCCATCACCCACAACTTCTCTGGGCAACCACTTCCAGGGTCTCCCCACCCTCATTTTCCCTCATCTCTCTCAGAATCTCCCCAGTTCCAGTTTCAAGCCACCCCCTCTGGTCCTATCCCTCCTGCCTTTGTCCCAAGTCCCTCCCCAGCTTTCCTGGAGCCCCTTCAGGCCCTGGAAGGTTCTCCAGGCTCTCCATGGAACCTTCTCCTCTCCAGCTGAACATTCCCAATTGTACTCAAGTTAATTATTCCCCCTCATTTGTGAGAGGAGGGTGGAGCTTGAGGTGTTTTCTGTCTGTGACAAACCTGGAGGAGCTTTAATCTGGATTCACTCTCTCTTCACTCCAGCTGTTGACAATGGGTGTGTGGCCTATGTCCTGAGGACCAGCTTCAACACCTCCCAGGTAAGGTGGGAAGGTTCCTCCTCACCTCTTTTCTTCTTGATGCCACTGGTTGTGTCCTTCAAGGCCAGGAACTCCTGAGGAGACACAGGAGTGGGGAGGCAGAAATCAGGGCTTTCAAAGTCGTGTGTTGGTTTGGAAGAGGAATAAACACCCTTGGGTGTCCCAAGAAGTAGTTTGGGGTTTGGTGGAGGAGCCTGGGAGATGGGATTCAGGGTTCCTGTTGGGAATGATCACTCCATGGACCTACTTTATGGAGTCCTCAGGGTGGGAAGGGAGCTGTGGAGATGATCCAGTCCAGAGAGTAGGGCCACCTCCAGCAGATCCCACAGGAACCAGTTGGCTTGGGAATGTCTCCAGAGCAGGAGACTCTCTTGGCACCTCCTGGTTATCCCTGGATAACCCCTGGATCCCAAATTTCTGTCCTGATACTGGTTGGAAAGAGGGATTTGAATGTTTGGAGAGAGCAGGGACCTGAGGGGGAAGCTTTTTCAGTTGAGAATTGAAGAGAACCTCAAAGAAATCCTCAACTTGATGACCCAAGAACCAGTCAGGGGGGGTTTTTTGGAACAGACATCATGAGGCTGCTGCCTCTTAGGATGAAAAAAGTGGGAATTTTCCATCTCTGGCCCCAAACCCACCAGAGTATCATTGAAGAACTGGGTACCTGAGATCTTTTTAGCAAACTCTGAGGTGGCTTCTCCCACTCAAGGCTGTTCTTCTCAGGGGAAATTGCTTCGTACAATCCTCTTTGGGGTGAAGAGAGTGACAGCCAATAACTTAGAGACCTTCATTTTCATCCTGTTCCTGCTGGTCTTTGCCATTGCTGCTGCATCTTACGTCTGGATTGAAGGTGAGGTTTCTTCTTGCCTCTTCCAGGTTTCTCCACAGGACTTGTGGGAAGGAGAGTTGACCTAATTTCTGAGAGTTACAATAGCTGGGTTGGGTGTAGGGGCCAACACTGGATGCTTTTCTTGCCCTCCCACAACCCTTCCTAGGTAGGTGAGCTTCTTTGTGGCACCCATCTCAGCTCCATCAGGCACCCAAGGTGAGGAGGAGGTGTCCAGCTCTTCCATCTCGTTCTTCAGGCACCAAGGATCCCAGCAGGAACCGTTACAAGCTCTTCCTGGAATGTACTTTGATCCTGACATCAGTTGTCCCACCTGAACTTCCCATTGAGCTCTCCTTGGCTGTCAACACCTCCCTCATTGCCTTGGCCAAGCTCTGTGAGTACTGAGCCCCAAATGGGGGACAAATCCAGGAGTTTTGGAATCTTGGTGAGGAAAGGGGTGGGAAAACACTGTCATCTCCTCAGGTTCCACACAGTGAGAGGCTGGGCTTTGGAGGTGGTCTTCAGGAGGGGGTTTGAACCCTTTTACTGGATTAAAACTGGAACTGGGGGGCTGGAGGTTGGACACGAGGAGGAAATTCTTGGCTGGGAGGGTGGGGAGAGCCTGGGCCAGGGAAATTGTGGGTGCCCCATACCTGGAAGTGTCCAAGGGCAGGTTGGATGGGGCTTGGAGCCACCTGGGCTGCTGGGAGGTGGCCCTGCCCATGGTGGGGGTTGGATCTAGATGGTCTTTAGGGAGAACAAGGAGAGGGGGCTAGAGAACAAGGGGAAGGGGCTGGAGAAGAAGGAGAAGGGGCTGGAGAAGGAGAAAGGGCTGGAGGACAAGGAGAAGGGGCTGGAGGACAAGGAGAAGGGGCTGGAGAACTTGTGAGGAGCAGCTGAGGGAGCTGGGGGTGTCCAGCCTGCAGAAGAGGAGGCTGAGGGGAGACCTTCTGGCTCTGCAACTGCCTGGAAGGAGGTTGGAGCCAGGGGGGGTCGGGCTCTGCTCCCCAGGAACAAGGGATGGGACCAGAGGAACCGGCCTCAAGTTGCCCAGGGGAGGTTGAGGTGGGATCTGGGGAACAATTCCTTCCTGGCAAGGGTTGTCAGGGCCTGGCCCAGGCTGCCCAGGGCAGGGGGGAGTCCCCATCCCTGGAGGGGTTTCCAAGCCCTGGAGATGGTGCTGAGGGACATGGGGCAGGGGTGGCCTTGGCAGGGCTGGGGGAACAGTTGGACTGGATGACCTGGGAGGTCTTTCCAACCCAGACCATTCCATGGTTCTGCAGTCCCAGGAAGTTCACGACGTTTTCTGTTGCCCCATTTCCCCGCTCCGACGTGGTTTCTCTTCCAACTTCCAAAGCCCACAGAAATGGGCAAGGGGGGAGTTTGGGCTTCATCCAGCCCAGCAGAGCTCCATGTGGACATCTTCTCCCTTGTGACAGAAACCACTGCAGCTCCTCTCCTGGTTTTTTGGACCTGATCCCAACTGGAATTCCTTCTCCTCTCTCCTAGATGTTTACTGCACCGAGCCCTTCCGCATCCCCTTCGCCGGCAAGGTCCAGGTTTGCTGCTTTGACAAAACAGGCACCTTGACCAGTGACCACCTGGTGGTGAGAGGAGTTGCTGGGCTCAGGTGGGTCCAGCCTGGTGTTCCTGGGATGATCTGGGCTTTGGGAGCTCCTCAGGTGCTGGGAATTCCCATCCCAAGGGGATTAGGAGATGGGTAGGGATTCAGAGAGGGGAAGAAGTTGGAAGGGGAGAAGGTTGTTGGGCTCTGGCCATGACTCAAGACTGGAAGAGGGTGGGTTTGGAGGAAGAGGGAGATAAGAGGTTGGACATGAGGAGGAAATTCTTCCTGGGAGGGTGGGGAGAGCCTGGGCCAGGGAAGTTGTGGCTGCCCCATCCCTGGAAGTGTCCAAGGGCAGGTTGGATGGGGCTTGGAGCCACCTGGGCTGCTGGGAGGTGGCCCTGTCCATGTTGGGGGTTGGATCTAGATGGTTTTAAGGTCCTTCCCAGCTAAAACATTCCATGATTCTAAGACTGGAGGCTCAGAACTTGTGAATCTAATGGTCTTGTGGGACTTGTTGCATAGATAACTCCAACCTTTCCTCCTCCATCCATCCATCCCACCTTCTTCCACCACCACAACCTCTGCCTGAAGCCCAGACACTGCAGAAGAGCCACCTCTTGGATTCCACAGCTCCTGGAATGTGTCAGTTCAGGCCTCTCCTCATGCTTGAACCACATTTTTTGGGGAGAACTGGCAAAAATTACATGTTTTGAAGGCCAGTTCAACCTCTTCTTCTTCTTGAACCCCATTTTTTGGGGAGAACTGTCAACAATTATGCATTTTGGTAGCATGTCCAGTTGAGGCAGAGCCAGATTTCCAGGAGCTTTGATCTCGCTGCGCGAAGCTCCAGTGTTGAATGTCTTGGAGAAGGAATTTTTGGGCGGGCTGGGAAGAACTCCAGGAGTTCTTCTGAGATCTGTGGATGGACCTCTCTTAACCTGGGAGTGTGGGGGGGTCTTTTTTCTGCTGCAGGGATGGGAAGGAGGTGACCCCAGTGTGTGACATTCCAGTTGAAACCCACCGAGCCATCGCCACCTGCCACTCGCTGGTCCAGTTGGATGATGGGACCTTGGTGGGAGATCCCTTGGAGAAGGCCATGTTGATGGCTGTGGATTGGACCCTCACCAAAGGTAAAAGCTGGTTCCTGAGCCATGGTGGGCTGGGTTTTTGGGGAGAGGGTTGACCATGACAATGGGTTTGGTCCGTTTTGAGCGTGAAGTTGGGGAGATCTTCCCGTGGTTCATCCCGAGGAAGGGAATTCCAGCTGCTGTGACCCCAGGAGCTGGTGTGGGGCACTGGGAATCCTTCTGCTGGATTTCTGAGGGACAAAAAAATGGTAGGAACCTGTTCTGAGGAGAGCAGAGACTTCTGGAGCCACCAGGCTCATATTGATGGGGTTTCATTCAGATTGTGCCAATTCAGTCAAATCCGAGCGCAAGTAGCACAGGTCATGATGGAACCATGGGATGGGTTGGGTTGGAGGGACCTCAAGAACCATCCAGATCCAACCCCCACCATGGGAAGAATTCCCCTCCCAGAGAAGAATTTCCTCCTCGTGTCCAACCTCCAGCTCCCTCTGCCAGTTTCAAGCCACCCCCCGTGGTCCCATCACAGAATCACAGAATTGTTCTAGTTGGAAAAGACTTTTAAGATCATTGATTCCAACCCATCACCCAACTCTCCCACCCATCATCCAACTGTAACCCAACCCTACCACCCCTTAACCCAACCCTACCACCCATAACCCAACCACAACCCAGCCCTACCACCCTTAACCCAGCCCTACCACCCCTTAACCCAGCCCTACCACCCCTTAACCCAGCCCTACCACCCCTTAACCCAACCCTACCACCCATAATCCAGCTGTAACCCAACCCTACCACCCATAACCCAACCCTAACCCAGCCCTACCACCCCTTAACCCAACCCTACCACCCATAACCCAACTGTAACCCAACCCTACCACCCATAACCCAACCCTAACCCAGCCCTACCACCCCTTAACCCAACCCTACCACCCATAACCCAACTGTAACCCAACCCTACCACCCCTTAACCCAACCATAACCCAGCCCTACCACCCCTTAACCCAACCCTACCACCCATAACCCAACTGTAACCCAGCCCTACCACCCCTTAACCCAACCATAACCCAGCCCTACCACCCATAACCCAACCCAACCCCCGTAACCTAACCATAACCCAGCCCTACCACCCATAACCCAACCCTACCACCCATAACCCAACCATAACCCAGCCCTACCACCCATAACCCAACCCTACCACCCATAATCCAACCCAACCAGACATCACCCAACTCTACCACCCAGCACCCAACCCTACCAAGCCCAGTCCTTGTCCAGAGGCCTTGTGGACACATCCCACTGCAACCCCCACCCTGCTGGTCTTTTCACCTGGATTGTCCCCTCTTGACTATTCAGTCAATTCCCCTTCAACCTCCTGCTCCTCAACGTTCCCAGTTCCATCCCTTCATCCTTGGCAATTCCCAGCTCTTTCTGCTGGTCTTCAAGGAGTGGGAATGGATCTGGGGGAATTTTGGGACCTGAAGGGAGGAACCTTTCAGGATTTCCTGGTCTCTTTGTTTCCAGATGAGAAGGTTTTCCCCAGGAGCATAAAAACTCAGGGTCTGAAGATTCACCAGAGGTTTCATTTTGCCAGTGCCCTGAAGAGAATGTCTGTCCTGGCCTCCTATGAGCAGGTTGGATCTACTGACCTCTGCTACATTGCAGCTGTGAAAGGGGCTCCAGAGACCCTGCAGCACATGGTGAGCTCCTCAGGCTTCCCAGGGTGGGCAGGGAGCTCTGGAGACCATCAATCCAACCCCCTGGAGAGCAGGGTCACCTCCAGCAGATCCCACAGGAACCAGCTGGGTTGGGAATGTCTCCAGAGCAGGAGACTCCACAGCCTCTCTGGGCAGCCTGGCCCAGGGCTCTGCCACCCTCCCAGGCAACAAGTTCCTCCTCATGTTGAGGTGGAACTTCCCATGTTCCAGCTGGTGCCCATGGCCCCTTGTCCTGGCCCTGGACACTGCTGGGAAGAGCCTGGTCCCACCCTCCTGACCCCCCTGGAGATCTGGACCAGCCTTGAGGAGACCCCCCTCAGGCTCCTCCTCTCCAGCCAAGGAGAAGGAGAAGGAAGAACCTTTCTCCAGCACCAGGCCTTGTCCCCTTCCACCTCTTTGTCCCCACCAAATCTTGGAGCATGAAGGACATAGGGAATTCTCCTGGAAAAGGACACAGAGCCCAAACCCAAGTCCTCTGGGGACTTTCAGTCTGATCCCAGGGAGGT
Source organism: Apus apus (assembly GCF_020740795.1). Taxonomy (NCBI): domain Eukaryota; kingdom Metazoa; phylum Chordata; class Aves; order Apodiformes; family Apodidae; genus Apus; species Apus apus. Next base: position 232,452 of record NC_067310.1, on the reverse strand, counting down.
TTGGGAATGTCCCACCAAACTTTCCAGGCCCTGTTGCTTTGCTGAGGACTAAAGAATGGATCCTCATCAAATCATGGAATGGTTTGGCTGGGAAGGGACCTTAAAGACCATCTAGATCCCACTTGGGGGGGCTCCCTCAATGGTTGGTGACCCTCCTGAAGGTGCCTCTTCCCACCCTGTCTTTGGACTGAGTATGGAATGCTTGGAATGTGTCTGAAATGCCCTGAATCTGATGGTTTTATTTCCATATCTTCTCCAGTTGTCCCAGTGTCCCAGCAACTACCAGGCTGTCCACACAGAGATCTCCCATGAGGGGGCAAGAGTATTGGCCCTTGGCTACAAAGAACTGGGCCACCTCACCCACCAGCAGGTAGGTCTGGCTGAGCCCTCCCATCCAGTTCCTCTGAGGGTTTCATGAGCTGAATCTTCTGGGAAGGAGGAAGTTGTGCTCCCTGAGCCCTCCCATCCAGCTCCTCTGATGGTTTCATGAGCTGGATCTTCTGGGAAGGTGGAAGTTGTGCACCCTGAGCCCTCCCATCCAGCTCCTCTGATGGTTTCATGAGCTGGATCTTCTGGGAAGGTGGAAGTTGTGCTTCCTCAGCCCTCCCATCCAGTTCCTCTGGAAGGAACCAGAGGTTTGGGAAACAGGAGAGAGGGATGGGGTTTTTTTTGGGATGTGGTTGCCTGAAGCTGCTGGAATTGTGATGGTTTCATGATCTGGACCTTCTGAGAAGCTGGAAGTTGAGAAGGAGCCAGTGGAAGAGAAGATTGTTCCTGGTGACACTTGGTTTGCTGGTTTATTCTGGCAGGTGAGAGACATAAAGAGGGAAGATCTGGAGTGTGACCTGAGGTTCGTGGGGTTCATGGTGGTTTCCTGTCCCCTCAAAGCTGACTCCAAAGCTGTCATCAGGGAGATCCAGAATGCATCACACCATGTAAGAACATGGAGAAGGGGCTGGAGGAGCAGCAGGAGAAGGGGCTGGAGGAGCAGCAGGAGAAGGGGCTGGAGGAGAAGGGGAAGGGCTGGAGGAGAAGGGGAAGGGGCTGGAGGAGGAGGAGAAGGGACTGGAGGAGAAGGAGAAGGGACTGGAGGAGAAGGAGAAGGGGCTGGAGGAGAAGGAGAAGGGGCTGGAGAACTTGTGAGGAGCAGCTGAGGGAGCTGGGGGTGTCCAGCCTGGAGAAGAGGAGGCTGAGGGGAGACCTTCTGGCTCTGCAACTGCCTGGAAGGAGGTTGGAGCCAGGGGGGGTCGGGCTCTGCTCCCCAGGAACAAGGGATGGGACCAGAGGAACTGGCCTCAAGGTGCCCAGGGGAGGTTGAGGTGGGATCTTGGGAACAATTCCTTCCTGGCAAGGGTTGTCAGGCCCTGGCCCAGGCTGCCCAAGGCAGGGGGGGAGTCCCCATCCCTGGAGGGGTTTCCAAGCCCTGGAGATGGTGCTGAGGGACATGGGGTAGGGGTGGCCTTGGCAGGGCTGATCTTCAAGGTCTTTTCCAACAAAACTGATGCCGTGATTCTGTCTCCTGGGGGATGTCACCAGGATCCAAAGTGGGCAGGAACCCTTCCAGCCCACAGAAGACAGGTTCTGAGGTGCTCCCTCTCCACTTGGGACTTATTTTTCTGTCCCCTCTTTCCCACCAGGTAGTGATGATCACAGGAGACAATCCTCTCACCGCTTGCCACGTGGCCCGGGAGCTCCACTTCTTCCAGAGGGAGCAAACCCTGATCCTGCAGCCTCCTGGGACCAAAGGTGACCAACCCCACCCAGGACACCCTGCTAGGACAGCTGGGAATGTTCAGCTGGAGAAGAGAAGGTTCCAGGGAGACCTTGGAGCACCTTCCAGTGCCTGAAGGGGCTCCAGGAAAGCTGGGGAAGGACTTTGGCCAAGGGCAGGTTGGATGGGACCGGGGGGGATGGCTTGAAACTGGCAGAGGGAGCTGGAGGTTGGACACAAGGAGGAACTTCTTCACCAGAAGGGTGGGGAGACCCTGGAAGAGGTTTCCTGGAGAAGTTGTGGATGATGGAAGTGTCCAAGGGCAGGTTGGATGGGGCTTGGAGCAACCTGGGCTGCTGGGAGGTGGCCCTGCCCATGGTGGGTTGGGACTGGATGATCTTTAAGGTTCTTCCCACCCAAACCATCTGTGTCTTGATTCTTCTGGGTCCAGCAGCCCAACCCCAGCTGAGATGTTCTATCAGATCTCACCACCTGCTGGTGGTGCTGCTGCTTGATGCTGATAAAGGAAATGAGGTCCCAGAACCCCCAAGAACCCTTTGTCCTTTTTTCTTCTCAACTTGGAGTGTTGTCCAAGCTCTTGATATTCCTCAGCCAGCTCCTAACCTGAGCTGAGCACCAAAAAACAAGGGCAGGTTCAGGTCTCCTTGCTGCCCAGACACCACCCAGGGGAAGCCAAGCTCCATGTCACTGACTTCAGGGAAGGAGAATCCATGGAAAAACTGTCCCTGGGTGGGAGGTGACATGTCCTTGTCCTTGGAAAGTGTGTCCCTAGTGCTGAGGAGCTGCAAACAGCAGGGTCAGGGTGTGGTGGGAATGTTCCTCACCTCCCAGGTGTCCTGGTGTCCAGCTCTTGTGTCCCTTCCAGGCTCCAGTTGGCAGTGGAAATCTGTGGATGGGACTGTGGTGCTCCCAGTGCTTCCCAGTTCCCTGGGGGAGCTGACCCAACGCTACGACCTCTGTGTCACTGGGGAAGGTCTCTCTTACCTCCAGTCTGGGGACAAGGAGCAGCTCCTGAAGCTCATCCCACACATCCAGGTCTTTGCCAGAGTGGTGCCAAAGCAGAAGGTGAGAGATCCCAGGTGCTGGGAAAACCCAGGTGGAGCTCAAGATGCTTCCAACAAAGCAGCTTCACCTCTTCCCACAACCAAGAAGCAGGAAGCAGAGCTTGGGATGTGCCCCCTGGTTGTCCTGAAGACTCCTGAGCCCCTTGGCCAGGAAGGCCACCAGCATCATGGCTTGTGCCAGCAGAGTGTGGGCAGCAGGAGCAGGGCAGGGATTGTCCCCCTGTGCTGGGCACTGGGGAGGGGACACCTCAAAGCCTGGGGACAGGTTTGGGTCAGAAAAGGGACATTGAGGGAGTGGAGAGTGTCCAGGGAAGGGCAGTGGAGCTGGGGAAGGGGCTGGAGAACATGGGGAAGGGGCTGGAGAACATGGAGAAGGGGCTGGAGAACATGGGGAAGGGGCTGGAGGACAAGGGGAAGGGGCTGGAGAACTTGTGAGGAGCAGCTGAGGGAGCTGGGGGTGTCCAGCCTGCAGAAGAGGAGGCTGAGGAGAGACCTTCTGGCTCTGCAACTGCCTGGAAGGAGGTTGGAGCCAGGGGGGGTCGGGCTCTGCTCCCCAGGAACAAGTGATGGGACCAGAGGAACCAGCCTCAAGTTGCCCAGGGGAGGTTGAGGTGGGATCTTGGGAACAATTCCTTCCTGGCAAGGGTTGTCAGGCCCTGGCCCAGGCTGCCCAGGGCAGGGGGGGAGTCCTCATCCCTGGAGGGGTTTCCAAGCCCTGGAGATGGTGCTGAGGGACATGGGGCAGGGGTGGCCTTGGCAGGGCTGGTTGTAATGGTTGGACTGGATCTCCTCAAGATCTTCAAGGTCTTTTCCAACCTTCATGTTTCTGGGATTCCATGATCCTCACTCTGCTCCTGAGACAACCTGAGGTTGGATGTGGATGTGAGGGTATTAAGTCCTGTAGAGCAGAGTCACTCCTGACCAAGCTGTCCCAGCCAGCCCAGGTTGTGGGAGATAAGACCTCACAGGTCCTACCACACCTATTTTTGGGTCCTTGTTGCAGGAATTTGTCATCACAACCTTGAAGAGCCTGGGCTACGTCACCCTGATGTGTGGGGATGGAACCAACGACGTTGGAGCTCTGAAACATGCAGATGTGGGTGAGTCCCCTGGGCCACCAAGTTGGGTTTGGCCAATGTCCCCCTAAACACAAAGTCAGGGTTGGTTCCTCTGGGGTTTTGAGGGCCCTGGTGGACAACAGGGTGACCATGAGGCAGCAACAAGAAGGCTCATGGGCTTCTGGGGTGGATCAAGAAGATACACTAGAACAGGTTGGCCAAGGAAGTTGTGGTTGCTCCATCCCTGGAAGTGTCCAAGGGCAGGTTGGATGGGGCTTGGAGCAACCTGGGCTGGTGGGAGGTGGCCCTGCCCATGCATCTAGATGACCTTGAAGGTCCCTTCCCACCCAACCCATTTCATGACCCTCTGAGAGTGGCCAAGAGGTCAGGGAGGTTCTCCTAGGGGACAACAGGGTGACCCTGAGGCAGCAACGGGCCCTGGTGGCCAAGAGGGCCCATGGGCTCCTGGGGGCACCAAGGAGAGTGTGGGCAGGAGGGCAGGGAGGTTCTCCTGCCCCTCTGGTGAGGGCCCATCTGGAGAAGTGGGTCCAGGTCTGGGCTCCCCAGGAGGACAAGGAGCTGCTGGAGAGGGGACAGCAAAGGCCACCAAGGGGCTGAGGGGACTGGAGCATCTGGCCCGTGAGGAAAGGCTGAGGGAGCTGGGGCTGCTGAGCTGGAGAGGAGGAGCCTGAGGGGGGGTCTCCTCAAGGCTGCTCCAGATCTGCAGGGGGGTCAGGAGGGTGGGAGCAGGCTCTTCTCAGCAGTGTCCAGGGCCAGGACAAGGGGCCATGGGCAGCAGCTGGAACATGGGAAGTTCCAGCTCCCCAGGAGGAGGAACTTGTTGCCTGGGAGGGTGGCAGAGCCCTGGGCCAGGCTGCCCAGAGAGGCTGTGGAGTCTCCTGCTCTGGAGACATTCCCAACCCAGCTGGTTCCTGTGGGATCTGCTGGAGGTGCCCCTGCTCTCCAAGGGGGTTGGCTTGATGATCTCCACAGCTCCCTGCCCACCCCAAACACCATTTATTGCCATTTGCAAACCCCAGTTGTTCCTCCAACTCTGAAGACCCTTCACCACCCAAGGAACCACCGCCCTTTCACCACCCAGTTGATCCTTTTCCCCCCTTTCCCAGGTGTGGCTCTGCTGGCAAATGCTCCTGAGAAGCTTCCTGAGAGGAAGAAGAGACCTCGAGATGTCCCCAATGATGGGAAAGCAGCTCTGGGAGGCCTCGGTGGTGGGGCTGTGAAGCCCACATCCCGTGGGGCCAAGCAGAGGGTGATGTCCCAGAGGGAGGAGCAGCTGGCGGTGCAGAGGGTGGGAAACTTCTTCCAAACTTCACTTCCCCTTTTCCTTGGTTCCTCTCCTGGTTTCATGGCTCATCCAGATGGAAATGGGAGGATGGAGCAGGTCTGGAGACATGTTGGGAGAGTTGAGGGGTGTCCAACTGGGAAAGGTTCCATGGAGACCTTGGAGATGATCCCAGAGAGAGTTGGGGTTTCCAAGTGGAGAAGGTTCCTTGGAGGTTCCTTCCAACACCTGAAGGGGCTCCAGGAAAGCTGGGGAGGGACTTTGGCCAAGGGCAGGAGGGATGGACCAGGGGGGATGGCTTGAAACTGGAACTGGGGAGATTCTGAGAGAGATGAGGGGAAAATAAGGGTGGGGAAACCCTGGAAGAGGTTTCTTGGAGAAGTTGTGGATGATGGAAGTGTCCAAGGGCAGGTTGGATGGGGTTTGGAGCAACCTGGGCTGCTGGGAGGTTGCCCTGCCCATGGTGGGGGTTGGATCTAGATGATCTTTGAGGTCCTTCCCAACCAAACCATTCCATGATCCTATGTAAACAGGGATTCCTGCTCCATGTCCTGAAGCATCAGAATGGGTTTTGGGCACAGAAGATGCTGCTTCACCAGGTGGCCACCAAGTTCATGAAGGCTTTTCAGCTTCACCTTTGAGCAGGAGTGTGGGAGAAGATGGTGTAGGGTCCTTGATGCAGGTTGGAATAACAAGATGTGATCTGGGTCTTTCTCTTCTTCTCCAGCAGGAACGGATCAGTCAGGTCTTGAAGGACCTGGAAGAAGAACGTGTCCCCGTGGTGAAGCTGGGAGATGCCAGCATTGCTGCCCCCTTCACCTCCAAGCTCTCCTCCATCCAGTGCAGTGAGTGAGAGGAACTCTTGGGGAACTCTTTGGTGTGTCTCCATCTCTCCCAAGTGTCCTGAGGGAAACAACTCTTGGATTTGGAACAAGCCAAGATAGATGACATTGGGGAGGGGAACGAATGACCCCAGACCCATGGTTTGGTGAACCTCAAAGTCCCCTGAGGGGTTCTGGGACAAGGACACAAGCAGGGAGGGGTTAACTGGGAATCCTGGAATACTTTTGGTCAGAGAAGATCTTGAGGGTCATCCAGTCCAACTGTCCCCCCAGCCCTGCCAAGGCCACCCCTGCCCCATGTCCCTCAGCACCATCTCCAGGGCTTGGAAACCCCTCCAGGGATGGGGACTCCCCCCCTGCCCTGGGCAGCCTGGGCCAGGGCCTGACAACCCTTGCCAGGAAGGAATTGTTCCCAAGATCCCACCTCAACCTCCCCTGGGCACCTTGAGGCCAGTTCCTCTGGTCCCATCACTGGTTCCTGGGGAGCAGAGCCCAACCCCCCTGGCTCCAACCTCCTTCCAGGCAGTTGCAGAGCCAGAAGGTGTCCCCTCAGCCTCCTCCAGGCTGGACACCCCCAGCTCCCTCAGCTGCTCCTCACAAGTTCTCCAGCCCCTTCTCCCTGTGCTCCAGCCCCTTCCCCTTGTCCTCCAGCCCCTTCCCCTTGTCCTCCAGCCCCTTCCCCTTGTCCTCCAGCCCCTTCTCCATGTCCTCCAGCCCCTTCTCCTTGTCCTCCACCCCCTTCCCCACTTCCCTTGCCCTTTTCTGCTCACCCTCCATCCCCTCAATGTCCTTCTTACCACGAATGGACCCAAACCTCTCCCCAGCATTCAAGGTGTCACCTCCCCCGTGGCCAGGGGGGACAACCACATTTTCAGAGGAGGAGAAAACTGAAGGACAAATCTCCAGAAACTCTTGTTTTTGATCCCAAATTCTCCCTCCTCAGTCTGCCACGTGATCAAGCAGGGACGTTGCACCTTGGTGACCACCCTGCAGATGTTCAAGATCCTGGCCCTGAATGCCCTGATCTTGGCCTACAGCCAGAGTGTCCTCTACTTGGAAGGGGTGAAGTTCAGTGACTTTCAGGCAACTCTACAGGGACTTCTCCTGGCTGGCTGCTTCCTCTTCATCTCCAGGTCCAAGGTGAGGGATGGGAGGTGGTGGGACCACGTTGGTCCTCTCAGGGTTCCTGAAGGAACCTCTGAGAGAAAAAAAACATTTATAATCATCATTTCATCCTGGGATTTGAGGTCTTCCTGAGACCAGCACTTCCTTGAGGAAATGTTTGTTCCTAAGATGTTTTGAATCCCAGAATCCCAGACTGGTTTGGGTGGGAAGGGACCTCAAAGACCATCTAGATCCAACCCCACCATGGGCAGGGCCACCTCCCAGCAGCCCAGGTGGCTCCAAGCCCCTCCAACCTGCCCTTGGACACTTCCATCACCCACAACTTCTCTGGGCAACCCCTTCCAGGGTCTCCCCACCCTCATTTTCCCCTCATCTCTCTCAGAATCTCCCCAGTTCCAGTTTCAAGCAACCCCCCATGGTCCCATCCAACCTGCCCTTGTCCCAAGTCCCTCCCCAGCTTTCCTGGAGCCCCTTCAGGCCCTGGAAGGTTCTCCAAGCTCTCCCTGGAGCCTTCTCTTCTCCAGGCTGAACATTCCCAACTCTCCCAGCCTGTCTCCAGAGCTCCTTCAGCCTTGGATCATCTCAATGGCTTCCTCTGCACTCTCCAACACCTCCATGTCCATGTTGGTGGCTCCAGAATTCTTACATCTCCTCCAGAAGACACAACATCAGGTGGATTTTGCCTGGAAATGTTCCAAAACCAACTCAACCCTCTTTTGATTTTCTCCCTCAGCCTCTGAAGACCCTCTCCAAGGAGAGGCCCTTGCCCAACATCTTCAACCTATACACGGTCCTGACGGTTCTGCTCCAGTTCCTGGTCCATTTCCTCAGCCTCGTGTACCTCTACCATGGAGCCCAACAACGCAGCAGCTCCAGGTGAGTCCTTCTGCTTCCCACTCTGGTCCATTTGCTGCTCTGAGGAACATCTGAGGGACCTGGGGCTGTTCAGCTGGAGAGGAAGAGGTTGAGGGAGGATGGTTGTGTCCTGGTGGCCAAGAAGGCCCATGGGCTCCTGGGGGGCATCAAGGAGAGTGTGGGCAGGAGGGCAGGGAGGTTCTCCTGCCCCTCTGGTGAGGGCCCATCTGGAGAAGTGGGTCCAGGTCTGGGCTCCCCAGGAGGACAAGGAGCTGCTGGAGAGGGGACAGCAAAGGCCACCAAGGGGCTGAGGGGACTGGAGCATCTGGCCCGTGAGGAAAGGCTGAGGGAGCTGGGGCTGCTGAGCTGGAGAGGAGGAGCCTGAGGGGGGGTCTCCTCAAGGCTGCTCCAGATCTGCAGGGGGGTCAGGAGGGTGGGAGCAGGCTCTTCTCAGCAGTGTCCAGGGCCAGGACAAGGGGCCATGGGCAGCAGCTGGAACATGGGAAGTTCCAGCTCCCCAGGAGGAGGAACTTGTTGCCTGGGAGGGTGGCAGAGCCCTGGGCCAGGCTGCCCAGAGAGGCTGTGGAGTCTCCTGCTCTGGAGACATTCCCAGCCCAGCTGGTTCCTGTGGGATCTGCTGGAGGTGACCCTGCTCTCCAGGGGGTTGGCTGGATGATCTCCAGAGGTCCATGCCCATCCCTCCACCCTGTGACTGTCATTAACCACTGGAAGAGGCTGCCCAGGGCAGGGGGGCAGTCCCCATCCCTGGAGGGGTTTCAAAGCCCTGGAGATGGTGCTGAGGGACATGGATTAAGCACTAGACTTGGTAGAGTTGGGTTATGGGTTGGTAGAGTTGGGTTATTGGTTGGTAGGGTTGGGTTACTGGTTGGTAGGGTTGGGTTGTGGGTTAGGAAAGTTGGGTTATGGTTGGACTCTATGATCTTCAAGGTCTTTTCCAACCAGATTCCATAAACAGGAGGCTGGAAGCACCATCTTGTAGTTCCAACATCTCCTGTCCCCATGATTGGAAAGTTCATGAAGAAAAAAAACAACCCCAAAACCTCTTCTTCTTTCCCACTTTTTATTGTATGAAGAAGAACCCACCACCCACCTGTCCCTGCAGCTCCAGCCCCACCTCCACCTTTGGGATCAAACTGGTTTTCCCTCTAAAAAATCCCCTTCAATGAACTGGGATGAGTGGGATCAGGCAAGGGGTGGTGGATCTTCCTGGTGACCCCAGTGACCTCCAGGTTCCTTCTTTTCCAGCCGGGAAGAATTTGTGGATCTGTACAAGGAGTTTGAGCCCAACCTGGTGAACAGCACCGTGTACATCATGTCCATGGCCATGCAGATGGCCACCTTTGCCATCAACTACAAGGCAAGTCCTCCTTCATTCCAGCTCCAGAGAAGCTTTTGGACCTGGTTTGGGTCCAACAGGACAACCAGGAACCAACCCCGTGGTCACTCACTCAACTTCTCCCCCTACACACACACTGGGGTGGGAGGACAAACCCAAGGAGAAGGTCAAGACAAGGCTATGGAAGGTTCTTCACCCATGAAGGTCATGGGCAGAAGACTCAACGTTGGGGCAACATGGGATGGGGTTTAGAGTCACTTCCCAGTTTTCCTGCTGCTCCTTCCTCCTCAGAGAGGATTCCTCACACCCCTCCCCTGCTTCTCCATGGCACAGAGTCCTCCACCAACCTCTCCTCCATCAAGTCCTTCCCTCCAGGTCAGGAGCAACCTGCTCCAGCTGGGGCTTCCCAGAGGAACAGTCACCTTCCCTGGTGTGGGCTCTTCCACAGCTGCATCATCATCCAAGGCCAATGGCAGCAAATCCAAGCCCACCCCTTCTGGTGCCTTCATGGAATGTCCCACCACATCCCTCAGGGAATGTCCCACCATGTTCCTTCAGGGAATGTCCTACCATGTTCCCTCAGGGAATTGTCCCACCACATCCCTCAGGGACTGTCCCACCATGTTCCTTCAGGGAAATGTCCCACCACATTCCCTCAGGGAATTGTCCCACCATGTTCCCTCAGGGAATGTCCTACCACGTTCCCTCAGGGAATGTCCCAGCATGTTCCTCTGGGCATGTCCTACCACATCCCTCAGGGAACATCCCTCAGGGAATGTCCCACCACATTCCTCCATGGCTGCAGGGGCCCAGCTGCCATCTCCCCATGGGCTGCAGGGAAACTTCTGCTTGGGCACCTTCTTCCTCAGCCCCCCATGGGCACCTTCTGCCCCTCCAGCCCAGCTCCTTCTGCTCCTCAGCTCTTCCCTCATCCCAGAGGAGCATCCATTATCTCTCCAAATGGCTCCTTGGCTGGGTTTGGAGCTGGGGGATCTTCTCATCTTCTTCCCAGACCCACCCATGGGGTCTTTCCCCAACCAACACCCCATGTTTTCACGAAGGTCCAGCAACACAAACCAAAACTCATCTTGAAGGATCCTCAGAGCTCTGGGAGGAGGACAAATTGTCCTTTTTTTTTTGCACCAGGTTGTCCCAAACTCTCACAAGTTCTTCCACATCCCAGTTCTGCTGATGGTTTCTCCTGGGTGTTTTGTTTTCAGGGCCATCCCTTCATGGAGAGTCTCCAGGAGAACAAACCTCTACTGTGGAGCATCATCCTGTCAGGAGTTGCCATCGTTGGGCTCCTCACAGGTTCCTCACCAGAGTTCAATGAGCAGTTTGGATTGGTGGAAATCCCCACGGAGGTGAGTGGGCACCATTGCCTGCACCTACTGGAGTTTGATGGGAGTTTCAACTGGGAAAACTAGAAGAACTTGAAGGGTTTTAAGAGAAAATCAGGGAGATGATGCTTCACAGGAGCAAGAAGGACTTGAATAGTTTGAAGTGAGAGAGCTGGGGGATGAAGGGATGGAGAGAGCTGGGAATGTTCAGCCTGGAGAGAAGGTTCCAGAAAGACCTTCGAGCACTTTCCAGTGTCTGAAGGGGCTCCAGGAAAGCTGGGGAGGGACATCATTCCTGCCCTTGGCCAAAGTCCCTCTCTAGCTTTCCTGGAGCCCCTTTAAGCACTGGAAGGTGCTCTAAGGTCTTTCTGGAACCTTCTCCTCTCCAGTTGAACACCCCCAACTCTCCCAACCTGGTATAGCTGTCATTGAGCAGGTTTGGGTGCCCAACGTGGGGCAGAAGCTCCATCCTGAGGGGACAGAGAGCAACAAATTGTGTTTCTTTTCCCCAGTTCAAGCTGGTGATCACCCAAGTGTTGCTGGTTGACTTCTTCCTGGCCTTGTCAGTGGACAGAATCCTTCAGTTCCTGCTGGGGAGTGCCAAGCTCAAAGTGCCTTCCTGAAAAGGACCCCCAGAAGTTCCTCATCCCCAACAGAGGAGACCACCCAGGGCCACCAGAATCAGCTTGAATCCTTGTTTTCTTCTTTATTTTTTTGACAAATAACTCTTGATCCTTTGGGGGAAAACTTTTTTCTTCCAAATCATGTTGGAAAAACACCTCTGTGAAGCCAAGTTCTTGACTTTTTAATCCTTCCAGGTCCCATCATCCCACCAACCAACCCAACCCAACCAACCGAGCGTCGGGAATTGGTTGGTTTTTTTGCACCAACTTGAAGAATGTTTCAAGAGACATTTTCAGGATTTGGTAACTAAAAAAAAACAAAAACAAACCACATCCCAACGGGTGTGATTTTGAAATTGGTGGGGCTGGAGAAGCTTTGTGATGGTTTTTTTTTCAGGAGTGAAAACAACCCCAAGAGGGCAGGAACCAAAAAAGAATCAGGATAAGAGTTGGGAAAAGTGGAAGAGCAACAAAAAGTGCCAAGAATTTTTGGCTTTGCGTTGAAAAATCATCACCTAAATCTTTTGGCAGGTTAAAAAAAAAACCCCCAAACCAACCACACCCATTTCTTCCCCAAGTGATTCTTTGTCTCTTCCAACATCTTGGAATTTCATTGGAGGCAGTTTCCAGCTTGGAAGTGTTAACAAACGGTGGGTGGGAGTCGCGCGGCTGCCGTCCTTTCCACCACAAAACCATAATTGTACTGGAATTCACAACAAAAACCATAATTGGACTGGAATTCCCACCAAGAAATGAGCAGGAAGGAGAAGGTTGGAATGGGAACAATTCCAAATCTTCACCCCCTCCCCCCCAAAAAAAAACCCCAACAAATAAGGAGAGACCAACAAATTTACCTCCTTCTCGATGTCGGCGAGAGATTTCACGGTCAGGTCAGCAAGGAGAGGCTAAAAGAGGAGGGAGAATAGTTGGAAGAAGAGATTTAATGATTAATAAGAAGAAGAAATAGTTTGAATAATGGTTTTTTTAAGAGGAATTGTGAGGGAGTTGGGAGGAGGACTCACTGTGGAGCTGAGTCTGCTCTCAAATTTGGGGTGGAGGGTGAAGGGGACTCCATCCATGGCTGGAAAAGAAGGATGTTGAGGAAAAGGAAGGAGAAAACACCTCATTAATTAATTGCTGCTTAAATGAAGTAGGAAGGGAAACCTTAGTGCCCAAAGAAGCAAGAAATCAAGTGGTAACTTTTCATTCCAGCAAGGAATAATGTTCAGGAAAGGAGAATCTTGGGGGGAAAACCCAACTTCCCTCTAGGAATTCTGCCCAATTCCCAACTTTGAAGAGGGCACCAAGAGCAGGACCCGACTCCCAGGCCCTGTTTTTGGTTTAAATTCCCTTCATTTGGGATCCAAAGGTGGAACCACCTCACCTGAGAGGCTGTAGATGCTGTAGGTGTCATAGAGAGACTCATCCTGAGGAGCCCGTTTGATGCTGCCTCCAGCCCCTGGGGACCTGGAGCAAGTGACAATTAATTAATGTCCCTCCTAACGAGCCCCAGAGGAAAGGAATGGAAAGCAGGAGGTGGAAGGATTTGTTCCCAGTACTGGAATGTGCAGGTAAAGCTGGGAATGGGGGTGTCTGTAGGTGGAATCATGAAGGTTGGAACCAACCATGTCCCTCAGCACCATCTCCAGGGCTTGGAAAGCCCTCCAGGGATGGGGACTCCCCCCCTGCCCTGGGCAGCCTGGGCCAGGGCCTGACAACCCTTGCCAGGAAGGAATTGTTCCCAAGATCCCACCTCAACCTCCCCTGGGCAACTTGAGGCCGGTTCCTCTTGTCCCATCACTTGTTCCTGGGGAGCAGAGCCCGACCCCCCCCTGGCTCCAACCTCCTTCCAGGCAGTTGCAGAGCCAGCAGGTCTCCCCTCAGCCTCCTCTTCTCCAGGCTGGACACCCCCAGCTCCCTCAGCTGCTCCTCACAAGTTCTCCAGCCCCTTCCCCTTCTCCTCCAGCCCCTTCTCCATCTTCTCCAGCCCCTTCTTGTTCTCCAGCCCCTTCCCCAGTTCCACTGCCCTTCCCTGGACACTCTCCACCCCCTCAATGTCCCTTTTCTGACCCAAACCTGTCCCCAGGCTTTGAGGTGTCCCCTCCCCAGTGCCCAGCACAGGGGGACAATCCCTGCCCTGCTCCTGCTGCCCACACTCTGCTGACACAAGCCATGATGCTGGTGGCCTTCTTGGCCAAGGGGCTCAGGACTCTTTAGGACAACCAGGGGGCACATCCCAAGCTCTGCTTCTTGGTTTTTGGGAAGAGGTGAAACTGCTTTGTTGGAAGCATCTTGAGCTCCACCTGGGTTTTCCCACCACCTGGGATCTCTCACCTGCTTTGGCTCCATCCTGGAGAAGTCCTGGAGCCGGGGGGATGGAGGGAAAGCTCCTTCAGGCCAGTGCTGAGTGTCCTGGGCTTGGGAACAGGTGGGGGACTGGGCTTTGGAACCGGCCCTTTTTTACACCAAATGGCAAAATGTCCCATTTCCCTGGAAAATCAGCCCAAAGGGGTGTCAGGGGGTGGGGCAGGAGGGAATGGGGGGACCTGGGGGGGGGGGGGTTGGGGCAGGGCCCCCCTACCCTATTTTCATGTAGTGGGGAAGGGCTTTGCTCTTGGAGCTCAGTTTGAGATCCAGCACCGCCGTGTTGGCCGCGTCCCGCGGGAGCAGCTGCACGTAGAGGCGTTTCTTCCGGGAGAGGCCGGTGCCTGCGGGGGTGGGAAGAGGGTAACGGCACCGGGAGGGAGCTGGGGAACCGGGGAGAAAGGCTGGGGAACTGGGAAGGGGAGCTGGGGAACCGGGGAGAAAGGCTGGGGAACTGGGAGTAGGGGAGCTGGGAAGCAGGGGAACCGGGAAGCAGGGGAACCAGGAGCTGGGGAACCGGGGAGAAAGGCTGGGGAACCGGGAGCTGGGGAACCAAGAGCAGGGGAGCTGGGGAACTGGGAAGCTGGGGAACCGGGAAGCAGGGGAACCGGGAGCAAGGGAACCGAGAAGGGGAGCTGGGGAACTGGGAAGCAGGGGAACTGGGAAGCAGGGGAACCGGGAGCAAGGGAACCGGGAAGGGGAGCTGGGGAACTGGGGAGCTGGGGAACCGGGGAGGGGAGTTGGGGAACCGGGGAGGGGAGTTGGGGAACCGGGGAGGGGAGCAGGGAAACCGGAGAGAAAGGCTGGGGAACTGGGAAGCAGGGGAACCGGGAGCAGGGGAGCTGGGAAACCGGGGAGAAAGGCTGGGGAACCGGGAAGGGGAGCTGGGGAACCGGGAAGCAGGGGAACCGGGGAGAAAGGCTGGGGAACCGGGAAGGGGAGCTGGGAACCGGGAAGCAGGGGAACCGGGGAGAAAGGCTGGGGAACCGGGATGGGGAGCAGGGGAACCAGGGAGAAAGGCTGGGGAACCGGGATAGGGAGCAGGGGAACCGGGGAGAAAGGCTGGGGAACCGGGATGAGGGGGTGAGAAGGGACAGGGGAGACCGGGAAGAAGGGCTGGAAAACCGGGAGGAGGGGACAAGGGGGACCGGGAAGAAGGGCTGGGGAACCAGGAAGGGGAGCTGGGAAAGCGGGAGGAGGGGAACCGAGGAGAAAGGCTGGGGAACCGGGAAGTGGGGCTGGGGAAAACCGGGGAGAAAGGCTGGGGAACCAGGAGGAAGAGATGAGGGGGACAGGGAAGAAGGGCTGGGCGACCGGGGGGACCTGGGAGAAGGGCTGGGAACCGGGAAGAGAGGATGAGAGGAACGGGGAAGAGGGGGACCTGGAAAACGGGAAGAGAGGCTGGGAACCTGGATGGGGCCCTAGGGAAGAGGGGACTTAGAGAACCGGGGAAGAGGGGATAGATTGAGGACCCGGAAGGGGGGACATGGGACCGGGAACGGGGCAGAGAACCGAGGAGGGGGTCTGGGAACCGGGGAAGTGGGGCCGGGGTCTGAGAAGGGAATCTGGGAATGGGGGGGGTTGAGGAGCAGGGATGGGACAGAGGAGCAGGGAGGGAGTCTGGGAACCGGGATGGGGGCCTGAGAACTGGGATGGGGGGGGGTTGAGGACCGGGAGAGGGGGCCTGAGGCGGGGGGACCGTCAGGCTGGGGACCGGGAAGAGGGGAAACGGCGATCGGAGAGACACACGGGACCGGGAAGGGAGCCTGGGAACCGGGGCAATGGGGCTGGGAACCGGGAATTGGGCAGCGGATCGAGCCCCCCCCCGGTCGGGGTGTCCCCGGGGAGGCACTTACGAGGCTCCGGGAACTCGGGAGCGCGGCTGTACCCGGCGGGTTGCGGGCTCCGGTCGCTCAGCACCTGCACATCGGTCACCACCGGAGCCTGGGCGGGACGGGAGCTCAGCACCGGGGCCGGTATCACCCCTTATCACCCAACCCCGGGACCCCCCCGACCTGCGCTCCGCCGCTGCTCACGCACAAGTACCCGCCGCTCCGGTGCCCGAAACCTTTGCCTAAATTCGCCGCCGCGCCCTCCACGGTCACGGTGATCTGAGGGTACAGGGAGAGAGTCAAGCCCCGGTAGAACCGGAGGGGCCCCGGTAGAACCGGGGGAGCGCGGTGAAACTGGGAACCGCGGTGGAGCCGGGGCCCGGTGTCCGGGTCCCGCCGTCCCCGCGCTCCTACCGGGGTCCAGCCGGCGGGGGCGGCCTCGGGGGTCGCGGCCCAGGCCACGCCGGTGAGCGGAGCCTCCCCGGTCGCCGCCATCGCTTCCGCCTTCCTCCCTCCCTCCCTCCCCGTTGCCAAGTAACCTCCGGGCGGTGCGAAAGGCGATTGGCTGGGAGGCTTTGATTGACGCGCGCGTTGGCCAATCAGAGGCGAGACAGCCTGAAAGCGCCTTTAAACGGGGAACCGGGAAGGAATCGCGATCCCACCGGGATAAAACCGGGATCTCTCGGACTTTATTAACACTTTATTAACCCTCAGCCCTCCGGAGGCAGCGGTTTCCTCGGCGGGGCGGCGAGCAGCTTCCGCACGGGGGAGTTCTCCAGCTGCCGGAAGGTCCTGGTGGCTGGGAGGGGAAAAAAAACCCCGGTAACGACCCCAAAAGCGCCGTTAATGACCCCAAATCGCCGTTAACGACCCCAAATCGCCGTTAACGACCCCCCCCAAAGCCTCACCGAGCTGCTCCGACAGGCCCCGGAGGTACTGCCGGCTGTCCTCGCTGAAGCTCTGCAGCACCTGCACTGCTTGCTGGAGCTCGTCCAGCTGCAAATGGGTGACAAAGACACCAAAATGATCCAAAATTCAGCCCCCGGGGTGGGAATTTTGCCCTGGAATGGGCGAGGGAGACTCACCACCAGCTCCATGGAACTCAGAACCTCCCCCTGGGAATCCAGGATCTGCTGGTAGTTGGGTTTGCTGCTGAGAACAGAGGCCTGGGAGGTTTGGAGGTAACTGAGGGGCTCCACTAGGCTGGGATCCCGCTGGATTCCTTCCAGCTGCCTGGAAAAAAATGGGGAATTCTCCCCTCAGGAAGGAGCCAGCAGGACTTTTTCCTTGATTTTCCAAAGAAAAAAAGCCCCACCTGGACATTTCTTCAGCACTTTCTTGGTAGTTCTGAAGGAGCTGATCCCAGGAGCGACACTCGGCAGAGAACCTGCGAGAAGATCCGCGCTGGAATTTTCCCTCCACGGAGTTAAATCCACCCCAAAATTCCCTCTGGGAAGAGGTTTGCCAGCCTGGATCCATGTTGGGAGTCTCAGGGTTGGTCTCACCTGGTCATGTGCTCCTTAATTTGGGCCACTGACTCATCCAAAGCAGAATCCAGGGAGACCCTAAAGTGGGAATTCAACGTCAGATACCGGGGGATCTCAACATTCCATGTGGATATCACAGGGTTTTGCTGTCTCATAAATCCTTGGAATGAGACAACATGGAAGAGGAAAAGTCTCTTCATCTCCTCCAAACATGATCCTCATTATCCACGTGCCTATTCCTGGGATTTTTAGATCTATTTCCTCATCTAAGGGACAAAAGAAACGTTTTCTCCCACCTCGACGCTCGTCTCCGGATCCTACAAGTGGACAATGGGATAATGGGAATTTCTTTCCCATTTAAAAGCTTCAATCCCTCCCCAAAAAAATATACTGGGAAAGCTGCATGATTGTCCTTCCTCACCAGTTCCCTTATTCATTAATTCCCAGCTAATTAAAACATGGCAATGAGCCCCATTTTGACACAAGGGAGTTGGGGAATGTCGGTGGTGATGGGATGAGCTCCTGGTATGGAGGAAAAGGATGGATTTGGGGATAATTCCCCTCAAAAAAAGGATTCACTCCTCAACCCCCCCCTCCAAGGGACAATTCTGGGGAGTCCTCACCCCTGGGGGTCCTGGATGCAGCGTTGGAGGGTCCCATCCCTCTTCAGCTTCTGCAGGTGGAGCTTCAGCTCCTCCGACACCGAGTGAACTGGAAGGAAAACTGGGATCAAACCCACGGACTGGGACAAGGAAACGGCCTCAGGTTGTGCCAGGGGATGGATCTGGATTGGATCTTGGGAATAATTCCTTCATGGAAAGGGCTGTCAAGGACTGGAACAGGCTGCTCAGGGTGGTGGTGGAGTCAGCAACCGTGGAGGGGTTCAAAAATATGGAGATGTGGAGAAGAAGGGGCTGGAAGATGAGGGGAAGGGGCTGAAGGGCAAGGAGGAAGGGGCTTGGAGGACATGGAAGAGGGAACCTGGGGGTCCTACAGGACACCTCCCAGCAGCCCAGGTTGCTCCAAGTCCTGTCCAACCTGTCCTTGGACACTTCCAGGGATGGGGCAGCCACAACTTCCCTGGCCCAGGCTCTCCCCACCCTCCCAGCCAAGAATTTCCTCCTCATGTCCAACCTCCAGCTCCCTCGGCCAGTTTCAAGCCACCCCCCTGGTCCCATCCCTCCTGCCCTTGGCCCAAGTCCCTCCCCAGCTTTCCTGGAGCCCCTTCAGGCACTGGAAGCTGCTCCAAGGGAGTTATGGGGTGGGAAGGATTTGGGGAGTGGTTATCATGGAGTCACAGACTGGTTTAGGTTGGAAGGACCTCAAAGCTCATCTAGATCCAACCCCCACCATGGGCAGGGCCACCTCCCAGCAGCCCAGGTTGCTCCAAGCCCCATCCAACCTGCCCTTGGACACTTCCAGGGATGGGGCAGCCACAACTTCCCTGGCCAATCCTGTGTCCATCTGCTAACATCCCAACATCCATTCCCAACATCCCAACTCCCCACGTTTTGGCTCCATCTGCCCCTTTGAGAGGGGAGATGGTTGGAACTGGAAGGGCTGTGGGGCAGGGGTGGTATTCTGGGGCTCAGGATTCCCATTCCTGACATTCCCACCTCACCTTTAGCCTGGAATTCCTCAAGGTTGAAACCCTGGTTCTGCTGTAGGGAGTGTTCCAGCTTCTGTGCTGAAAACTGGGAGAAAATAGGAATAAAAACCATCTTAGGAGCCTTCCAGAGATTTTAAAAGGGATGAAATAATTCACTTTTAAAAGGCAAGAGAAAAATAATGAACATTTAAAAGGGAAGAGAAAAATAAGTTGCTTTTAAAAGAGATGAAATGATTGACTTCTAAAAGGCAAGAGAAAAATAATCTGCTTGAAAAGAAAAATAATTCACTTCCAAAGGGAAAAGGAAGTTATTTTTAAAAGAGAAAAGAATTTGCTTGAAAAGGGATGAATTAATTAACTTTTAAAAGGCAAGAGAAAAAGAAATTGCTTTTAAAAGGAAGAGAAAAATAACTCACTTCCAAAGGGAAGAGAAAAAAGAATTTGATTTAAAAGAGAAGAGAGAAATAAAGGACTTTTAGAAGAGGTCACCTGGAAACTGGAGAGGAGCAGAAGAGCCAACCTGTCTGTCTCTGGCAGATCCAGACTAATTGATTTGCTTAATTCTGAAAAAAATCAGAATTAAAACAATTAAACAATTCAATCCACACTGAGCTGCAAGAGAAGGTCCTGGAGGACAAAGCTGCTGTAGAACTGGATTGCAGGACACAGAAGGAGGAGGGAAAAGAAGGAGGAAGGGAATTCCTCCCAAGGAAAAGTAATGTTTGAAGTTAAAACATGGCAAATAAAGTGGCAGGAACTGCAAAACACTAATGAACAGAAGATATTAATTATAGAATCATGGAATTCCAGGCTGGAAGGGACCTTCAGGATCATCTAGTCCAACCTTTTTGGTAATAATCTACTTAAAATCAGACTGTCCAATGTAGGGGAATCCACCCCCTTCTCTTGGGAGATGATTCCAATGTCCAAACTGTTCCCATGGGGCAAAATTTTGCATCTGGAGCCCAACTGGAATCTCCCCAGGAGGAACTTGTACCTGTCACCCCTTGTCTTTTCCATGCGACTCCATGTGACAAAGGGAGTCTCCACCTTCTGATCACCAAAAAAAAACATGTTTGGGGAAAAATACATTGAATTTGGAGGAACTGTAAGAATAAACCTCTCCAGTTTCCCCCCAGCTGGCACTGAACTGCTTCCAGGTATTTGCAAGATGCTCCATTATCTGTGAAAGTGAAATAACTCCACGTTTTTTGATATTCACCAACTCTTTTTTCTACAGTTGTACAACAAAAAGAAGATTACAAAGTTGGCCACTGGGATTATGAAATCTCTTCTTTTAAATGTTTTAACACATTCTTTATTCAACTTCTAGTTTGGAATATAAAGGAGAAAAGCCTTCCAAGTGAGAAGCCTTTTACCCCAAGCTCACTGTACTATTCAAGCACACCCATCAGGCTGATCCTCTCCCTAGTCTTCTCTCATTAAGACACAGAAATAAAGTTACTGAGAATTAATCAATGGTTTTCATTCCTTTGAAAACCATTAACAGCTCAAAAATGTCCCCTTGCAATTAGTGCAGCATCTCCTTTCACCCTGAAACACCTGGATCTCCACAACTGCTGCCACAACAGGGACATCAGCAGTTTGACTTCAGGTACAACCCGATTATGCTCTAATCTCCCTCAAGGTCGTGCCATGAAATTAAATCCCAGCTGCCCTACAAGCTTCCCGAAGGGATTTTGACACAAGTGGAGCACGTACCAGTGGCATCTTGGTGAACAGGGGGGAGGGATTTTCGGCGCTTTGTCCCCTTCAGGCTGGAGCGGCGCCAGGAGCGACGGCGTTTGGATTGAGGAGTGGTGAAAAACCCTCGGGGGGAAAGCCTGAAAGGACTCAGTGCCTGGTCTTTCCCGGGGCTGTTTTTCCAGGGAGAAACCTTCTTAGGATTAGATCCGAGGGGTTTTTTCTTCAGGCTGGGACTTGCGTGGGATCTTTTCCTGCCGGTGGTTTCTGTGGTCATGAGGGGAGCCACGGTCTTTTTGCTGACATCAGCTGGGTCAGACGACTTGAGGAACTGCTCAGGATCTGCTTTTTTCTCTCCAGGGTCAGGATCTTGAGGAAAATGGAGGCAATCAATTAGTTAGAAGGGTTAAAAAGACAGGAAATGGGTCTTTCCGAGGGGTTCAACACACCAAACCTGTTCTCTGCGCTTTGTTTGCAGCGCTGAGGTTTGATGGCTGGATCACCAGAGCCTCCTGTTCTCCCTTCCAGCTTCAAAACCCTTCTCCTGGGCCTCAGGATGGGCAGCAGGAGCCGGGGGGGGGTGTGATACCCGGCACTATCCAGCCCTCCCCACTCCCAGCCCCACCATCATCCCCCTCTCTTACCTGCCACAGCATCAGCCGCAGGGTGGGCTCCACCCTGAGAGGAAAAAACATGAGGATCATGGAACGGTTTGGGTGGGAAGAGACCTTAAAGCTCATCCAGTCGCACCCCCTTGCACAGGCAGGGACACCTCCCAGCAGCCCAGGTGGCTCCAAGCCCCATCCAACCTGCCCTTGGACACTTCCAGGGATGGGGCAGCCACAGCTTCCCTGGCCCAGGCTCTCCCCACCCTCCCAGCCAAGAATTTCCTCCTCATGTCCACCCTCCAGCTCCCTCTGCCAGTTTCAAGCCATCCCCCCTGGTCCCATCCCTCCTGCCCTTGGCCAAAGTCCCTCCCCAGTTTTCCTGGAGCCCCTTCAGGCACTGGAAGGTGCTCTAAGGGAGTTATGGGGTGGGAAGGGTTTGGGGGGGGTGGTTATCCCAGAATCCCAGACTGGTTTAGGTGGGGAGAGACCTTCAAGCTCATCTAGATCCAACCCCCACCCTGGGCAGGGCCACCTCCCAGCAACCCAGGTTGCTCCAAGCCCCATCCAACCTGCCCTTGGACACTTCCATCACCCACAACTTCTCTGGGCAACCCCTTCCAGGGTCTCCCCACCCTCATTTTCCCCTCATCTCTCTCAGAACCTCCCCAGTTCCAGTTCCAAGCCATCCCCCCCTCATCCCATCCCTCCTTCCCCTTGTCCCAACTCCCTCCCCAGCTTCCCCGCAGCCCCCTCAGGCACTAGAAGGCGCTCCAACCTTTCCCCTGCAACCTTCTATTTCTCCAACCTAAGCAACCCCAACTCCCTCACCTCTCACCTCTTTCTCCAACCCCTCACAGGGTCGCGATGGGGCAGCGGGAAGCTCCGGATCCACCTTTTTTTCTCCCTCAGGTTCCCTGTGAGGAGGCTCCTCCATGGCGGCCGCGGCGGCTCCCGCTTCCCGCCCTTTCCTGCCCCCCCTCTGCGCATGCGCAGACCCCGTCCCGCGCACCTCAGCGCATGCGCAGGCTCCCCCTCCCGCGCCCCCCACCCTCACCGCCCCCCCCCCCCTTCAGCGCCCGCGCATGCGCAGACGCGCGGCCCGCCCTCCCTCAGGCAGCACCGGCCCCTTTGATCTGAGGTAAAAGTAGAAAAACGACCCAAAAAAGGGGGGAAAAAAAGAAAAAAAAAAAAGGCTTTGGAAGTTTATTATCTCTGATAAAATCTCAACTGAAAAGGACTCTGTGTTAACAGCTGTAGAGAGGCGCAGGGAACCTGTTATCCACAGGGTGTGTGGTGGTGGTTTTGTGGGTTTGTTGTTTGTTGGTTTTTTTTTTTTGATCACTAGACATTAAATTACGTGGAATGAGACTGGGATGGAAGGTCCTACCCGAGGAGTAAAGTCCAGCGAGAGTTTTGGTAAAGCAACCTCCTGATTCAATCAGCTCAGAATGAATTCTAGTTAAGAAAAGCTTATTTTTCCTATACAAAATTACAATACAGAGAACGCGTACAATTACAATACAGGGGTGGGGTTTTAAATGTTAGTAGCTATCAACTAGAACATAAATTTTCATAGTAAAAAACTTTGTGGAAATTAAAATAAGTCAATTTTTTTCTTTTTTTTTTTTCCCTTAAGCTGTAAAATTTTGAGACAAAGTTCTAGAAGAGACACTTTTCTGCTTCTTACCGTAAAATCCCTTATCTTAAAAAAATGAATTTGGTTAGGAAAAGGAAGCAAGTTCTTTTCAAAACAATTTCACATCCCAATGGGCATGAAGTAAAAAGAACTTGACTGCGTGAGGCTGAGAGGTAGAGAGGTATCATTGTAATCACAATCTTCTATTGGTTCCAGGGTTTGTTCTGAGGTAATTAGCTGTGTGTCAAGTTGTATAAACACAAAAAAAAAAAAATAAAGTATTGGCAAAAGAGCAACATTGACAAATTACACTAATGACCTCTTTTCCTCTCATCGATAGGTCCTAAAAAAAAACAACTTAATTAGACGCATCCGAATTAACACTTCCAGGGTCTCCAGCAGGTGAAGTGATTGATGAAGGGGTGGTAGCATCCTGCCAGCTGCCATTAGCCTGAAGGGAGAACAAACACATCATTGCATTACACCTTTAAGAAATCACCTGCAGAGAAGAAATTCTGCCTTGTTATTTTTACCCCTGGGCTGTGGTTTTGAAAGGAAATCATTCCATTTCAGCTCTGGCAAAGCAGAGTCTGTGAATACCCCTTAAAAACCTCTTCCCTCCCTAAGATTTTACAGTGTTAGTGCCATCTCTTTGTTGCAAGTGGATACATTTTCAGGTGAAAAAGGCAAAATTTTAAAGCTGTGAGAGGGGAAAGGCTCTTAAACTGCATCTTTTCCAGATCAAAGAGATGTCTGGGGGGTAAAAAGTGACCATTTAGTCACAGACTTTGAACCCATCTGGGGTAGAATTGGTGGTTTTAGAAATGAATATTCCATCTTACATCAATACGCTGCGTCGTGTACAAAGGATTCCCCACAATTGTGTCATATCTTCCTGTCTGGTGGATGACATGATGTAAGGAATCCATCTGGAATCATAAGGAGAAAAAACCCAAGTTCAGGAATAATAAGGAGAAAAAACCAAGTTCAGGAATCGTAAGGATAAAAAACCCAAATTCAGGAATAATAAGGAGAAAAACCCAAGTTCAGGAATAATAAGGAGAAAATCCCAAGTTCAGGAATAATAAGGATAAAAAAACAAGTTCAGGAATAATAATAAGAAAAACCCAAGTTCAGGAATAATAAGGATAAAAAAACAAGTTCAGGAATCATAAGGATAAAAAAACCAAATTCAGGAATAATAAGGAGAAAATCCCAACTTCAGGAATAATAAGGATAAAAAAACAAGTTCAGGAATAATAAGGATAAAAAACCCAAGTTCAGGAATGCATTATTACATGATATGTACCTACTGGGCCAAAAATTCCTTAAATAAAGGCCAGGGAAACAAGTTTTCTTTGCAGTTCATGCTGTTAACTGAGATATTTAATTATCAAGCAGAATTAGAGCCTAGTATCATCCCATACACCTCTGGCTTTTAGGACAGAGGAACAGATTTGATGCAGTTCAGGTGGATTTAGGAATTCAGAAAGCTTAAAATGGAGTTGAATTCTGCTCACCAGGAATCCTAGTAAGCACAATTCTACTTTTAAAAAATAAAAGATTGTCCAATCCAACCCTGCTCTTTGAAGCAGGGTCAGAACAGGCTGAGTTTTTAGTATCTCCAAGGATGGAGACTCCATAACCCTCCCTGGGTAACCTCAAACAGGATAAAGGGTAGAAAAAATGGGATTTTTAACATTTCTTTCCCTCAAAGTGGGGATGTTTTTTATTTTTCCTTACTGACCTGGGACTGCACATTGGTTCCCACTGGGGAGCCCTGGTAGGAAGTCAAGGACTGCAAGTTTATAAAGGAATCTCCAGAATTTGTCATCTTAAAAGAACCAGAGGAAGCTGGAAAAAAAAACACAAACACACACAAAACAGGTTTTAAAGAGAAATAAAACCCAACAAAAATGGTTCTTCAACGAACACGAAGTTTGAACGAAAACCAAAACCTGCGACTGATTCCAAGACTGAAAATACCTTTCCAAGTCTTTCAAACACCAAATGAATTTCACAAGAACTAATTCAAGACTTTCAAGCAGACAAAACTCACCTGAATTTGGAGTCGATGGAGAGTTTGCCTGGTTGGTTTGAGCCACCACATTAGTTGCATCCACCGCCGTTTTCGCGGCGTAAATATTGGCTTCTTCTTGGAACTTCCCCATGTTCTTTTTGTATCGAATTCTCTTGTTACCAAACCAGTTGGAAACCTGGGGACATGCATCTCCCTGTTAGTATTTCACCCAATTGCTACATTTTCCACTATTTTTCTAAATGTCACCAGCAAAGAAGATGTTTTCAACCAGCAGGAAATAAAACAACCCTTCAGAATAATCAAAATTCTATTTAAAGTGCCAGTGACTGAAGCCTGAGGGGGGGAGGAATAAAAGCCCTTCATTCCAGATAAATCACTTCCTACCTGTGAAACTGTGATGCCACCTTTCTTTGCAAGCTCTTCTTTGGCCTCTTCACTGGGGTAAGGATTGCTCAGATGGGAATAAAAATACTCATTCAGCACCTCTGTGGCCTGTTTGCTGAAGTTACGTCGTTTACGCCTGAAAAAGCATTTAAATGGTGTTAGAGAGAGGCTGGAAAACCTCTAAAAGACACTTGGTTGGAAGGAGAACCTAAGAATTGAGTGGAATTCAGATGATGTTGATGTCAAGGCTGGCAGAGCAGGTTGGGGAATTCTTAGTGTTTCCACCAGATGGACCCTGGGGATGAGATTTGAGATTGGTTGGTGACATGGAGAGTGGGACTGACGCCCTCTCAAGCCAGTTTGCTGAGGACACCAGTTTGTGGACATGTTGGAGTGAAGGGAATCCATCCAGAGGGAGCTGGACAGGCTGGAGAGGTAGGACTGTGCCAACCTCATGGAGTTCAGCAAGGCCAAGTGGAAGGTTCTGCACACGTGATTTGGGGCAATCCCAGCACCAAGGAAGGTTCTGCACATGGGTTGGAGCAACCCCAGCACCAGTGAAGGTTCTGCACGTGGGTTGGGGCAACCCCAGCACCAGTGAAGGTTCTGCACATGGGTTGGAGCAACCCCAGCACCAGTGAAGGTTCTGCACATGGGTTGGAGCAACCCCAGCACCAGTGACGGTTCTGCACATGGGTTGGAGCAACCCCAGCACCAAGGAAGGTTCTGCACGTGGGTTGGGGCAACCCCAGCACAAATACATAGAATCATGCGAGCAAAGAAGTTGAAGGTTAAGCCTTTGATACCCTTGGACTGTGTCTTCCTGTACCTGGCATCGAGGAAACGTGACCTCAGGATCATCACGGCCTCACACGTGCTCTGCTTCAGCTGCATCTGGATGGTGCTGAACTTGCCATGGATGATGTTCACCATCCGCTCGATTTCCTTGGGAGAAATGGGCCGGGTTCTGCTCTGCTCCCTCAGCAGGTTCATCACGTGGGTGGTGAACTCACTGCAGGCCTAGAAACACACACATTGGTAGGGCCAAACGATGCAGCAGCCTCAAATTCCTTTTATATACAGTCATAGAATGGGTTGGGTTGGAAGGACCTCAAAGACCATCTAGATCCAACCCCACCACGGGCAGGGCCACCTCCCAGCAGCCGAGGTGGCTCCAAGCCCCATCCAACCTGCCCTTGGACACTTCCAGGGATGGGGCAGCCACAACTTCCCTGGCCCAGGCTCTCCCCACCCTCAGAATGAAGAATTTCCTTCTCGTGTCCAACCTCAAGCTCCCTCTGCCAGTTTTGATCCATCACCCCTGGTCCTCTCACTACCAGCTCTTGAAATAAAGTCCCTCCCCAGCTTTCCTGGAGCCCCTTCAGGTACTGGGAGAAGAGAGAGAAATAGGTAGGTTGGTAGGTAGGTAGATGGGTGGGTAGATAGGTGGGTAGGTAGATAGGCAGGTAGGTAGGTGGGTAGATAGATGAGTGGGTAGATGGGTGGGGGGGGGTAGATAGGTAGGTGGGTAGACAGATAAGTAGGTGGGTGGGTAGACAGGTAGGTGGGTGGGTGGGTAAACAGGTAGGTGGGTGGGTAAACAGGTAGATAGGTGGGTAGATAGGTAGGCAGGTAGACAGGTAGGTAGAGATATATATATATATATATATATATATATATAAAACACTAGAGGAGTCTCCATCTTTCAGCTTTATCCATTTACCCTTAAAAAACAGCAACAAAGACAAACAAGACATTTATGATCTGCACTTTGATGTCCAGTCCCTCTATCATCACCCTACTTTTGAGCTAAGTCTCCAGCTGAATGTTCACCTGAAGTCATTTCTTACAAAAAAAAAAACCAAAAAACCAAAAAAAACCGACACCAAAAGGAAAACAAATAAAAAGGGTTAAATTTGTAATGGAGATGATAAAAACTCTTCCATGCAGAAAGATCACCTGTTCATATTTCTCTAGCTCAGAGTGGTAAATCTGTCGGATCTGTGACAGCTTGGCCCTGTAGTCAGAGTGTTCAATGCTATTGTCATTTGGACAGCCACCTGATGTTGCTGCTACAGCCATTGGTCCTCCTCCTCTTCCTCTTTTCTCCGGCCCGGAGACACCCTCGGCCAGCAACATGTTATCTAGTCTCATTAGTTGAGCATCTGGGGGATCTTCTTCCTGAATACCACGAATACTTAACACTGGATAAATATAAAGAAGGAATCGAGAGGTTATTTCTGAAATGGGAAAGAGAATCCACTTCCATTCTGGCAAAGGGTTTCAAAACCCATCAGAGGTTTTAGCAGGTCTGGAGCTCAAGGAGAAAAAAAAAGGATTTAAGTGACAGGACAAAGGGCAACGGGCACAAGCTGAAGGTCAGGAGGTGTCACTTCTCCATGAGGAGGAACTTGTTGCCTGGGAGGGTGGCAGAGCCCTGGGCCAGGCTGCCCAGAGAGGCCGTGGAGTCTCCTGCTCTGGAGACATTCCCAACCCAGCTGGGTCCTGTGGGATCTGCTGGAGGTGCCCCTGCTCTCCAGGGGGTTTGGATTGATGGTCTCCAGAGCTCCTTGCCCACCCCACCACCCTGTGACTCTAACCAAGCCACAAAGCCACACACAGAACAAACAAAACATGGTTGGAATCAAGAAACCCACGAAAACAAGGTTCTTAAAGAGCAGATGCTGCCATATCAACCTGTGGTCCTCACTTAAATGCTATCAAAACCTACTTAAATGCTATCAAAACCTACCTAAAAGCTATCAAAATCTATTTTAAATCTATCAAAGTCTACTTAAATGCTATAAAAACCTACCTAAATGCTGTCAAACGATACAAAAGCTACCAAAATGTATTTAAAAGCTATCAAAAACTACTTAAATGCTATAAAATATCTATACTAAAGCTATCAAAATCTATTTAAAAGCTATCAAAATCTATTTTAAATCTGTGAATGTATTTCAATGCTATCAAGATCTACTTAAAAGCTGTCAAAATCTATTTTAAATCTATCAAAATCTACTTTAGTGCTATCAATCTATACAAAAGCTATCAAAATCCATTTTAAATCTATCAAAATCTATTTTCAATCTATTCGAGTCTACTTAAATGCCATCAACATCTCTATGAAAGCTATCAATCCATTTAAAAGCTCTCAAAATTCTTTCAAATCTATCCAATTCCATTTAAAATCTACCAAAATCTGGACCAACATGAGCAAGAGGCACCAGGAAGGGGTTTCCTGAGCCCTGCACTCACCAATCTGTCCACTCAAGATGATCCAACTCTCCTCCCACCCACATTTGGTTTAAAAAACTTCATTTCCCCCATTTTTTGACCACTTATTCCTTCTTTTAAAAGGGGCAAGAACTCACCAGACCCTGACCCAACATTAAAAATACCAACAGCTTTTAGGCTTTTCATTTCATTTTAATTTCTAGACAGCTGCAGTTGGTCTGAACCTGGTGAAGCTCCCAAATCCAAACAACCTTTTCCAATTAATGAGCAGGTTAATTGGACATCAAATTCCCTGCCAACAAACACAAACCATTTCTTGCCATGCAAAGATTTTAGTGCAAGAACAACGTGCAGAGCCACAAAAGGGGGGCATTTAGAACCATTTTAGAGGCAAAACAGCTCATTTAAGACACCCCCAAAAACCCCGGGGAGGACCTGAGCACCTCAACTTCCTTCACCTGCTGCTGAATTTTGTGTTTTGCAGATTTTACAGAAATTATCCCAAAATCCTGATGCCAAAGGAGCTTTGGAGCAGCAAAGAAAAGCAGGCAGAAATATCAACAGCATGTGGGTAAGTTTGGAACTCAAATGTTGAACTTGGGTTAAGAACACCAAGCAAACTCCTGGCTATTGTAATAGCCTGTCAGAAAAGCTTTGAGAAGCTTTTCTAACTCATTATGGAATTAAAATTAATACCTTATTAAAAAAAAAAATAGCAAACCACCTGCATCACCTTTTACCACATGAACGTGACAAGAAATGAACCAAACCCTCCAAAAAAAGGGGTTTTAATATTTCTTTTGGTTCACAAATCACCACTTCTCCTTTTTTCCCAAAAGAACCTCATGCCTTTTGACCAAATTCCACTGAATTTTTTGGGCTGGAAGGCAATAAATTCAGTGGAACTGGGATTTCTGGCATCACCTTCTTATTTAAATGGGCTCCTGCCAACCACCTTGTTATGCACATGATGCTGCTTATCAGGCTCCCTCGTGCTGAAGTCAGGGCTCCCAGCTGCAGCTTCATTTTATGTCACTTGTCTAATTATGGTAATTAGACATTAGTTATCATCAATTACACAGGAGCTCATCTCAAGTTGACTGCTGGAAAGTGTGGATAAAGCACCTTCCCAGACTGGAGGGAAGAGCTGGAATAGGTGGTTCTAGGAAGTCATGAGAAACTAGATGGGAGATAACTAGAGATATGAGGTAACTACAGGTATGAGGTAACTAGGGAGGGGAGAGAACTAGAGGGGGGAGAGAACTAGAGGTATGGGAATGAGAAGAACATGGAGGTGCTGGAGAGGGTGCAGAGAAGGGCAATGAGGCTGCTGAGGGGTCTGGAGAATAGGTCTGATGAGGAGAGGCTGAGGGAGCTGGGGATATTGAGCTTGGAGAAGAGGAGGCTGAGGGGTGACCTCATTGTCCTCTACAGCTCCCTGAGCTTGTGGTGAGGTGGGTGTTGGGCTCTTCTCCCTGGTGACCACTGATGGGACAAGAGGAGATGGAGTCAAGTTGTTCAGCTTGGACATCAGGAATAGTTTTTTTTCCCAGGAGTAGGGTGGCCTTGGTGGAACAGGCTGCCCAGGGAAGGGGTGGAGGCACCATCCCTGAAGATGTTCTAATATGGGTGGATGTGGTGCTGAGGGAGAGGCTTCAGTGGTTGGGGGTTGTAGAGAGGATGGTTGGACTTGATGGTCTTGAAGGTCTTCTCCAACCTTGATGACTCTATGTCTGACTAATCTGCTAGGCTTCTGTGATGGTGTGACAGAAAGGGTAGATGCAGGGAGACCAGCAACAGGCCTTGGTGGCCAAGAAGGCCCACGGGCTCCTGGGGGCATTAGGAAGAGTGTGGGTAGGAGGGCAGGGAGGTTCTCCTGCCCCTCTCATGAGGGCCCATCTGGAGAAGTGGGTCCAGGTCTGGGCTCCCCAGTTCCAGAGGGACAGGGATTGAGTGGAGAGAGTCCAAGGGAGGCTACGAGGATGAGGAAGGGACTGAACATCTGATGAGGAAAGGCTGGGAGACCTGGGGCTGTTTGGTCTGGAGAGGAGAAGACTGAGAGGGGACCTGATGAATGTCTGTCAATATCTGCAGGGTGGGTGTCAAGAAGGAGGGGACAATCTCTTGTCACTTGTGCCCTGTGACAGCAGGAGGGGCCATGGATTCCAACTGGAGCCCAGGAAGTTCCACCTCAACATCTGGACATGTTCCTGTGTGACCTGCCCTGGGTTTTCCTGGACTCAGTGATCTCCAGAGGTCCCTTCCAACCTCAATGATTCCATCATTGTATGAATTTAAAAAATACAACAACTCTATTAATGCCCCAAACACCGAGAGACTGTGGGGATGGTGTAGTCAGGGCTTTAAGGATGATTTAGAAAGTCCAGTAAAATCCTTCCCACTTAAGCCCTTCACTTAAATCCTTCTCACTCAAACCCTTCACCCAAATCCTTCCCAATCCATCTTTTTTTATGGGTGTTCAAGAAAAACCTGAAGGATCCACCCCACGTGATGTTCTGTGTTCCCTGCACATCACCTCCCAGGTACTCATCAAATATGTCAAATAATTACACTGAGCAAAATGAAATCCCCATCATTTCTAATTAATCTTTAATTAAAACACATCACAACCGAAGGTGCTGAAGCCTCACTCAGTATGCAAATGCAATCATTGCAATATATTTACATCTCATTAATTAGAGAGTTGCTGGGATGAACTGTACAAGATCCCTGGTACCAAAAGAAGAGACAAACCCTTTGCTTGGACTTTCTTTCCTTTTCACCTTTCCCTTCATGGAGCAAATCATGCAGAAAACCACAATAAATGTGTTTACTTGGTAGATCATTTTCTTTTCAAGTATCTTTTTAACAGCAGGTCACCTAAATCCATCATGAACCACTCCTGAAATTCAATATTCAGCCCCAAAAGCCCTTAAACACCAGGGGTGTTTCATTCTGATTTTAAGATAGGATTCTGCCATGTTTTAATTCACATCCTTCAAATCAGATCCCAAGTGTGACCCAACCAGCAAAAAAAATGCTGGAGAGATTAAAAAGAAGCTCCAAATGCTTTTGAGTGTTCCCAAAAAAGGCTTTTCTTGGATGAGATGCCTCTTTAAAATTGTGACACATCCTCCTGGCTTTGGACTATCCCAAGATTTAGAACTTGAAAATAAAATACTTAAGTTCCCCATTTAAAATGTTTAAAAATTAAAATTACTGGGGGGGGGAGGGTGATATTTATTATAGTGGCCAAATCTGTTGAAATGACACAGTCATTTGTAATTTCTTTTTAATGAATGTGATTTTAGGGGGTTATTGTGGCACCTTTCAGCTGGCTGCAAAGTCTCATCCCAAGCTATTGTGAGTGATCCCAACAAAGAGCAACGGGAAGATGAGGAGGGGGAGGGAGGAACATGTTTTTAAACCCATTTCCAAGCTGGGAAAAAAAAACAACAACCAACAAAGAATCCCTGAGGTCACAAAGAAAGCCCCAAACCTTGTACTCCAGCATGTCCAGCCTTTTGTTTGTTCCCAGCCCTAACATCTGCTCCCAGTAATTTAAATAAGGGATAGACAGAGCATCAGACATTCAAAAACCTGGGAGATCCAAACCAAATCCTGAGTCTGCTCCTGCAGCTTCAATCAATAAAGGGCACAGAAAAGAAAACCAGATGAAAAACCTTCTTTTAAGGACAAGAATCCAGACATAACAAACCCCACAGTAGCCCCACACACACTTTGTCACACGTTTTTTTTCTCTCCACTGTCTTGAAAATGCAGTAAATGCCCCCAAACTGGGCAAAATTGGGGGTGTCACGAGGACAAGAGGATGATCCCTCACTTGGAAACTGAAGGAGGAGCCACTGGGAGTCTTGATATTTTAGAATAAATCCCACAAATGGAGGTTTAGGATGTGAAAACGTTCAGAAAATGTTCATTTAAGAGGTTTTCTCATTTGCCACAAACCATTTTAAACTGAGAGTGGTGATTCTCTAAAAACCCTTCCAAATTCACTGTTGTTTGGAGAAATTTTATATTCCCTGATACTGGGTAATTAAAACAAGCAAAATCCACTTGATCCTCATTGGAAGCTGCATGATTCCCAATTCCTACTTCCAGATTTCCCCAAGTTTGTTGCCTCTTTTCCTCCCTCATCCAATTATTTATCAACTTGGAAACCCTTCCTACCACCCTGATGTTGATACCAATTCCTTAAAGTGATAATAATAAAGAGCAAATAAATAATTAATAATAATAATAAAGAGCAAAACACAGCAGGATTTTCACCCAAAAAAAAAAAAGCAACCCTAATCTATAAATTTTTCACACACTCCCCAAAAAACACCTTATTTTCTGCATTATAAAACCACATTAAAACCATTTCCAGCTTTATTAAGACCCCCCCAAATTAGCCTTAATTTTAGGATTCATCAGGGAAAACACAGGTGGGTGAACTGGGAGGGAATGAGGGGGGATTTTTTGGGGGGAGAAAGCAAAAGGGGGTGGGAAAAAGACACCAACATACCTGTTTTCTCCTTGATTTCACAGAGCACACTGAAAAGAGCAGGTTTCATCCTGTGGCAGTTCAAGGCATGTTTCCTGAAATGGAAATTCAAAAAGAAAAAAAAAAAGGAATAAGCCAAAAAAAACCCACCAACAAAACCAAGAGGAAAAGCAGCAAAAGGTGCCAAGATCCCCCAGGAAGTGCCAGGTTAGTGCTTCAAATTGAGGATGAAATGGGGCTGAGTTTTAGGACTGGGTTTAATTCAAAGTCTTGGGTAAAAAGGGTCAGAAAAACACACAAGGCTGGCAATGTCAAAGTCTGTGTCACTCCCAGGAGACTTGAGCACCCCCAGTGGGTTTGATTTGGGGGTAAAAAGTTGCTTCTGGAGAAAACCTGCTTCTAGACCATCTAATCATGGGATCAAAAAGGGAAGAAGGGATCCAAAGGTACCCAAAAAGTAGGAGGAAAATGGTGTTTGCAGGACAGCTCCAACCAAAATCCCACCACATTTCACAGCATTTTAGCCCAACTTTTCCCAATTGTGCCTCTTTGGAGCTTTCCCAGTGTCTGCTGCTTTTTTTACACATCCCCCCTTCCCACCTGGAATAACACCACCAAGCCAGAATCTATCCTAATCTCTCATCACAACTAAGAATTCCTGCTTTTTGGAGCAGAAAACCACCCGTGGAGGGTGGTGAGGACTCTGTAAATGTGGGAGATGAGGTTTCCTCATGGATTTCTACCCAAGTGCCTCTCACTTCCACTGGAATTCAGTGGCAAGCAGCACCCGGCCTCAAAGAAAGCCTCTTTTGCTTCTTCTCACCCGTTTTATCATTCAGAAAATAATATTTAAATCAGCTTTATGGCTAAATTTCAGGGGGTTTATAGATATATAAATAGAAATTGGCATTTTTCTTGCACGCTCCGTGTGGGAACGGCGGGAATGCAGGTGCTGGGTTTCCTCACAACCCCAAATGCTTTCAGCTAGGGTTTGTTTGTTTGTTTTTTTAACCAAAATCACTGATTCTGAAGTGGACTGGCTGCTTTTCCTTCACCAAGTGAAGCATAAAACCCCTTCAGCTCAGGAGCTGGTTGATAACATCAAGCCCAGGACAAACAGAGAACAAAGGCAGCGGGAGAAGACAGCCTGGTGGAGTCTATTGTCCTCGCCTGATGAAGGGAAAAACGGGGGGGAGAGTGGGAAAGAAAATGAATTCCCAGCCTCCAGACGGGTCTAAAAAAGCAGCTTGGAAGGTTCAAGGCAGCAGAGAGAGCAGAGCCAGAGATAATTGTGTCATTAATACAGCCACTAACTCCCTGGGAGGAAGGCGGCGGTAACGGAACGCGTTTAAATGGCAGCGTTAAAACTCATCCTTGGTGGATTCATTGCCTTTCCAAGGGAACTTTCACCCAAGTTTTCCAACTGGGATGTTACAAACCCTCATTGTGTGCACTGGAAGAACCCTCAGGTGTTCAAATAAAACACCCCTCCCCCTAAAAAAGCACATAAATGTGCTTTTTTTTTTTTCCATAGAAAAAGTCATCCTCAAGATGAATGTCATGGCCTTGAGGGGTCCTGGATTCCCTCCACATCCCTCCTGGAATGGCTTGAACCAAGTTTGGACTTTCTCAGCAGCACCTCCTCTTCCAGAGGACCAAGCAAACCCAACCAACTTCTTGTCCAGAAGACAAAAAGCTTCTTTTATATAGAGAGAGAGACATGAAAATACACCAAATGGGCTTTAAAACCTGCAAGTTTCAGGTGCGTTTCCAAGAAGAATTCAAGTGTTTTGAACAAGAATCAGGCCATTTTTCAAAGCCTTTTCCTCAAGTTTTACTCGAAACTGAAGTTTCTGACAAAATTTCTCCTGCTATGAGGTTGTGTGAAAAAACCAGCAGCTTTAACACAGGCAAATCCATGTGAAAAAAACCTAAGTTTTGGGGCCCTTACACGTCACCGACCGCTCGAGGTTCGACTGCAGTTGGCAAAGTTGACTTTAAACCTCAATGATGACCTTTCTGAAGGCTCCATTTCTCCTGATATCCACCTAAAAACCCCCCCAGGGCCTCCCTGGGAACGGTTGGCACCACAAGATAGCAACAGGCAGCCCCAAAACCGGCTGGCTTTTGGGTGGAGATGAAAGAAAACCCAGCGGGGGGGGGTTTATCAGCCCCACCACAACGATGGTGACACCCAACCCAGGAGCAGCTCCAAGGCCTGGTTTGAGTCAGGATAGAACCAATTTCCCTCATTTTACTTGTTGGTTGAGTCTCTCCCCACGTCCAAACGGATTTTCTTAAAAACAACCCCGATGTTAGGGGGTGAATATTTAGGGAACCCGCTCCCCAAAGTCTCCACCTTCTCCCACAGCCCCCTCGCGGTGGGGCTGCCCCAACTCGTTAGCAAATCGTGTAATTACATCTAATTAACCGGCGCCAATCAGGGGCCGGACGGAGCTGGAAGGGGGGCAAAAAGAGGACGCGCCAGAAGACGCTCAAATCCAGTTGGGTTTGGTTGGTTTTTTTTTCCCGTGGGATTCTTGACATCCCGAGAGAGAAGGAAAGAACGACTGGAATTCTTGAGAAAGACGATGAGAAACTTCATGGTGGTCAAACCCAGCCCTGGGGGGGGGGGGGGGGGCTTCGCAGACCCCCCCCAGCTCCCTCCAGAGTCAACTCCAGCCCCTGTTCCTTCGGTTTTCCCGGTGGGATGGGGAAGGACAATCCCACTTCCACCGGGATAACGACTGCAACGAGCTCAAACGCGGCGAGAGGGGAGGGGGGGGAAGGAAAGGAAAGAGAGAAGCGGGATCGTTAAC
Source organism: Apus apus (assembly GCF_020740795.1). NCBI lineage: Eukaryota > Metazoa > Chordata > Aves > Apodiformes > Apodidae > Apus > Apus apus. The sequence goes on along the minus strand of NC_067310.1, from coordinate 196,925 downwards.
GAGGAGGAGCCCGGACAAAACCTCCCGGTGCTGGAGGCCGGGATTGAAGCCCGAAAATCCCGGGAAGCGGGAACCGAACGGCGAAGTTTCCGCCTCCGGAGGGCGATTTTTCCCTCTGTCCCCCCCACCGAGGAGACGCTTCTTCTCCTCCCCTCGCCGGTAACGACCGCAGCGATGGGGCCGTGTCGGTGTCTGGGTCCGTTCCCCCCCAAAAAAAAAAACACACCCGAGCTGAGTCACGGCGCCGGGAAAGCGGCCGGTACCGGGGGGCGGGGGGCAGGGGTACCGAAGGTGGGGACCCCACGGCTTACCTGGCCTGGGCCTCATCCAGGCTCTGGTCGGTGATGGCCATGATCTGCTGCAGGACATCGCCCGTGTCGTGGTGGGCGGGCGGTGGCGGCGGCCCCGCCGCTGCGGCGGCTCCGACCGGATCGGCGGCGGCGGGTGGAGGAGGAGGAGGAGGAGGAGGTGGGATCCCAGCGGGCAGGCTCACCCCGGCCGCCAGCAGCCGCGACGGGTCCTCCATGGCCGGGGGGGGGGGGGGGGGGGCGGCGGGGCCGCTCGGCCGCGGCTGCCACACAACAGGGCCCAGCGCCCGCAGCGCCCCCCGGCCCCGCACCGGCCCCGCCGCGCCCCGCCCCCGCCAGGCCCCGCCTCCAGGCAGCCCCGCCGCGGGTCCCAGTGCCCCCCGGCCCGGAGACCCCCCCCCCCGCCGGGTCCTAGTGCCCCCCGGCCCGGAGACCCCCCCCCGCCGGGTCCTAGTGCCCCCCGGCCCGGAGACCCCCCCCCCCGCCGGCTCCTAGTGCCCTCCGGCCCGGAGACCCTCCCCCCCACGCCGGGTCCCAGTGCCCCCCGGCCCGGAGACCCCCCCCCCCGCCGGGTCCTAGTGCCCCCCGGCCCGGAGACACCCCCTCCCGCCGGGTCTTAGTGCCCCCCGCCGGGTCTTAGTGCCCCCCGGCCCGGAGACCCCCCCTCCCGCCGGGTCCCAGTGCCCCCCGGCCCGGAGACACCCCCTCCCGCCGGGTCCCAGTGCCCCCCGGCCCGGAGACCCCCCCCCCCCGCCGGGTCCCAGTGCCCCCCGGCCCGGAGACCCCCCCCCCCCCGCCGGGTCCCAGTGCCCCCCCGGCCCGGAGACCCCCCCCCCCGCCGGGTCCTAGTGCCCCCCGGCCCGGAGACCCCCCCTCCCGCCGGGTCCTAGTGCCCCCCGGCCCGGAGACCCCCCCCCCCGCCGGGTCCTAGTGCCCCCCGGCCCGGAGACCCCCCTCCCGCCGGCTCCTAGTGCCCCCCGGCCCGGCGACCCCCCCCCCCGCCGGGTCCTAGTGCCCCCCGCCGGGTCCTAGTGCCCCCCGGCCCGGAGACCCCCGCTGGGTCCCAGTGCTCCTAGTCCCGGTCCGGAGCCCCTCGCCGGGTCCCAGCGCCCCCAGTCTGGAGCCCCTTGCCGGGTCCCAGTGCTCCCAGTCCCGGTCCCGAGCCCCTTGCCGGGTCCCAGTGCTCTCAGTCCCGGTCCGGAGCCCCTTGCCGGGTCCCAGCGCCCCCAGTCCGGAGCCCCTTGCCGGGTCCCAGCGCCCCCCGCCCCGGTCCACAGCCCTGTAGGGGGTTCAAGCATCCACCGCCCCGGTCCCCCCCGCACTCTTCCCCGTTTGTTGTCCCTCAAGGTCGCCCTTCAGGGCCACTGCCGGGGGCCCCAGTAGGCAGCTGCCTCCCCACCAGCGCGGCCAGAGGGTGCCCGGGCTTCTACTTAACGATCCTGCTCGATATCCGGCTGCATGTGAGCCAGGGTGTGCCCAAGAAGGCCACCAGCATCATGGCTTGTGCCAGCAGAGTGTGGGCAGCAGGAGCAGGGCAGGGATTGTCCCCCTGTGCTGGGCACTGGGGAGGGGACACCTCAAAGCCTGGGGACAGGTTTGGGTCAGAAAAGGGACATTGAGGGGGTGGAGAGTGTCCAGGGAAGGGAAGTGGAGCTGGGGAAGGGGCTGGAGGACATGGAGAAGGGGCTGGAGAACATGGAGATAGGGCTGGAGAACATGGAGAGAGGCTGGAGGACATGGAGATGGGGCTGGAGAAGATGGAGAAGGGGCTGGAGGACATGGAGATGGGGCTGGAGAAGATGGAGAAGGGGCTGGAGGACAAGGAGAAGGGGTTGGAGGACATGGAGGAGGGGCTGGAGAACAAGGGGAAGGGGCTGGAGGACATGGAGATGGGGCTGGAGAACATGGTTTGCTGGTTTATTCTGGCAGGTGAGAGACATAAAGAGGGAAGATCTGGAGTGTGACCTGAGGTTCGTGGGGTTCATGGTGGTTTCCTGTCCCCTCAAAGCTGACTCCAAAGCTGTCATCAGGGAGATCCAGAATGCATCACACCATGTAAGAACATGGAGAAGGGGCTGGAGGAGAAGGGGAAGGGGCTGGAGGACAAGGGGAGGGGGCTGGAGAACTTGTGAGGAGCAGCTGAGGGAGCTGGGGGTGTCCAGCCTGGAGAAGAGGAGGCTGAGGAGAGACCTTCTGGCTCTGCAACTGCCTGGAAGGAGGTTGGAGCCAGGGGGGTCGGGCTCTGCTCCCCAGGAACAAGGGATGGGACCAGAGGAACCGGCCTCAAGTTGCCCAGGGGAGGTTGAGGTGGGATCTTGGGAACAATTCCTTCCTGGCAAGGGTTGTCAGGCCCTGGCCCAGGCTGCCCAGGGCAGGGGGGAGTCCCCATCCCTGGAGGGCTTTCCAAGCCCTGGAGATGGTGCTGAGGGACATGGGGCAGTGGTGGCCTTGGCAGGGCTGGGGGGATAGTTGGACTGGATGATCCTCAAGCTCTTTTCCAACCAAAACTGTTGTGGAAAGGAGCATCTTGCCACCACTAGGAGAAAGTCTTGATGACCAGGAAGGACCAGAAGGTCCTTATGGATAATGCAGAGCAGGAGGTCAAGGAATAGCAGGGACCAAGGTCCCCTTCACCCATCCCTGGGCACAGGCCACAAGGAACAGCCCCTCTCCTGAGGGCTGCACCATCTGGGAAAAGCCAGGCAACTTTAGAAGGAAATTCTTGGCTGGGAGGATGGGGAGAGCCTGGGCCAGGGAAGCTGTGGCTGCCCCATCCCTGGAAGTGTCCAAGGGCAGGTTGGATGGGGCTTGGAGCAACCTGGGCTGCTGGGATTTCCAAGAAGTTAGTGGTTTCTGGAAACACCAACTTGGTCCCATCCTCCCTTCAGCTCCTGAAATCCTATTTCCAGGCAGATCATTTCCCTTCTTGGTGCATTTATAGATTGAAGAGACCAAGGTTATAAATCAGGGTGGGGGAAAACAATAACAAAGCTGGAAACAATCACGAGGTTAGAAACAATCACCAGGGTGACCCTCCCAATCAACCTGATCTTGGAATATTCACCTTTAGCATTTCTTGGGTTTGGTTTTAAACCATTGAGCAGCATTTGGCCCAGAAGCAAAATTAACACCCAGAAACAAACCAGCTTTTTTGTTTTGTTTTGTTTAATTGTATGGATATTTATGCATTTGTGGGTGTTTTTCTAATTTATATAGTCCCATTTTATGGTGATTATAGTTTCAGGGTTAAAACCATCCTGGGTTTTGGGGCTGGAAGGGTGATGCCTGCCTGGCCAAGCACCACTTTTACTCCCACTAATTACCCTCCAACTGCAGCTTATTTGTTCACATTCCCAACTCTAAATAATTCCACTTGAGCTCTTCACATTTCTACATGATAAAACCCAAGATGTTTTTCTTCTCCTGGACCCCAGGGTTGAGATATTTTGCCTTTGTTAGCTCAGGAAATCATATTTAGCAGCTCCAAGTTCCCCCTCAACTCCATGATCCCCCACTCTGTGACATTAAGAACACACTTCCCCCCCCCCCAAGGCTTTATTTTCTGCAGATTCTTGCATCAAATTCTGAAGCCAAATCCAATTTTGAGCAACACACCCCCAAAATAAGCAAACCCTGCCTCCCCACGTGTCAGGTTTGCCCAAGGAGGGAACTAAATATTCCCAAATCAGAGGCCTGAATGTTTCTGACCCTGTAAATGCTGAAAAAAAAACCCCCACCAACCCCCTCTATTTCTCAGCCTTTTGCTGCAATGATTAATAAACCATCTTTTCTCCTGCACAGGCTGATTCTAAAAGGGGGGAAGGAAGGAGCTGGATTAAAAGATGACAAGAAATTAAATTGTCTTGCAAAAAGTTCTTGCTGATGCAGCTGAGGGAACAGGGAGAACTGTCTCCAGCTCCCTGATAAATCACCCTCTTCCTCAGGATTGGAAATGGGTTGGGGTCTAATTAGCAAGTGAATTCTCTCCTGTCAGCACAAAAAGGAAGGGGTGAGGGGAAGGAGTTGATTTCAAACCAGCTGACAAGTTCTGAACCCAGCCTGGAAACACAAGAGCAGCAAATCCCAGGGAGATCCCACCTCCAAGTGTGGCCTGAGCCTCATCCCAGGGCATTCCCACCCTCAGCCAGTTTGCTGAGGACACCAGTTTGTGTGGGGAGGTGACAAATTGGAGGGGAGGGATCCATCCAGGGGGAGCTGGACAGGCTGGAGAGGTGGGGCTGTGCCAACCTCATGGAGTTCAGCAAGGCCAAGTGGAAGGTTCTGCACGTGGGTTGGGGCAACCTTCCATGGCATGAAGGGGCTCCAGGGAAGCTGGGGAGGGACTTTGGCCAAGGGCAGGAGGGATGGGACCAGGGGGGGTGGCTTGAAACTGGAACTGGGGAGATTCTGAGAGAGATGAGGGGAAGATGAGGGTGAGGAGACCCTAGAAGTGGTTGCCCAGAGAAGCTGTGGGTGATGGAAGTGTCCAAGGGCAGGTTGGATGGGGCTTGGAGCAACCTGGGCTGCTGGGAGGTGGCCCTGCCCATGGTGGGGGTTGGATCTAGATGGTCTTTAATATCCCTTCCCACCTAAACCAGTCTGGGATTCTGAGATAACCACCTCCCCAAACCCTTCCCACCCCACAACTCCCTTAGAGAACCTCCCAGTGCCTGAAGGGGCTCCAGGAAAGCTGGGGAGGGACTTTGGCCAAGGGCAGGAGGGATGGGACCAGGGGGGATGGCTTGAAACTGGCAGAGGGAGCTGGAGGTTGGACACGAGGAGGAAATTCTTGGCTGGGAGGGTGGGGAGAGCCTGGGCCAGGGAAGCTGTGGCTGCCCCATCCCTGGAAGTGTCCAAGGGCAGGTTGGATGGGGCTTGGAGCCACCTGGGCTGCTGGGAGGTGGCCCTGCCCATGGTGGGGGTTGGATCTAGATGGTCTTGAAGGTTCCCCCAACCCAAACCATTCCATGTTTCCCCTCCTTACCTCTTCCTCCTGTTGTATCCATTGTGACAGGTCACCCTGCAAGGATAAAACCCACCCAAACCCCCTGGTGAGACAAGCAGCATCTTCCAGAAGCTCTATTTGAAGCTGAACTCCAGCCTGGAACAGCTTTTGGATGAAATGAGACAACAGGTTCTTCTCCCATCTGCTCCACTCACCTCAGGTGAAAGAAACCAACCTCCTGCTGCTCAAATACCACTTTTTATAGGAGAGCTTTGCACAGAAATACCCCAGGAAATGATTATTACCCCATCAACCTGCCCCTGCTACACTCTCCACCACAAGCAGCTTTCCCTCCATCCTCAACTCACCCAACCCAAGAATTCACCCCAAAAAAGCTTTGACCATTTCTCATGCCCTTCTGCTGGACCAGCACAACCCAAACCTCCAGGTGGGCTCCAAAACCACCTCCCTCACCCAGAGCAGGGCCTGAAAGTCCCACCAGTCATCATCACCCTTCCAAAATAAGCCCTCAGCCCTGACATTCCAGGCTCAGAACAGCTCCTCTGCCTCCAAAACACTTCATTCCTGCACTTCCAGCCCTGCAGAAACTTGGGAATTTGATTTTCTGGATCTCAGGGGGGTCCAAGAGATGACAAAACTGAAGCTTAAAACTAAATAAAAAAAACACCTTCCCTGATTAATCCCAATTTCCCCCTTATTCTTTCTTCCCTCTTCCTTTTTCCTTGTTCCTTTTCCTTCTTCCAGCAGGTTTGGGGTCTTTTTCCTTGTTTATTTTCCCCCTTCCACCAGTTTGGGGTTTTATTCCTTGTTTCTTTTACCTCTTCCAGCAGGTTTGGGGTCTTTTTCCTTGTTTATTTTCCCCCTTCCACCAGTTTGGGGTTTTATTCCTTGTTTCTTTTACCTCTTCCAGCAGGTTTGGGGTCTTTTTCCTTGTTTATTTTCCCCCTTCCACCAGTTTGGGGTTTTATTCCTTGTTTCTTTTACCTCTTCCAGCAGGTTTGGGGTCTTTTTCCTTGTTTATTTTCCCCCTTCCACCAGTTTGGTGTTTTATTCCTTGTTTCTTTTCCCTCTTCCAGCAGGTTTGAGGTTTTTTTTCCTTATTTATTTCCCCCCTTCCACCAGGTTGGGGTTTTTTTCCTTGATCCTTTTTCCCCTTCCAGGAGGTTTGAGGGTTTTTTCCTTATTTATTTTCCCTCTTCCAGCAGGTTTAGGGTTTGTTTTTTTTCCTTATTTTCCCCCTTCCACCAGTTTGGTGTTTTATTCCTTGTTTCTTTTCCCTCTTCCAGCAGGTTTGAGGTTTTTTTCCTTATTTATTCCCCCCCTTCCACCAGGTTGGGGTTTTTTTTCCTTGATCCTTTTTCCCCTTCCAGGAGGTTTGAGGGTTTTTTCCTTATTTATTTTCCCTCTTCCAGCAGGTTTAGGGTTTGTTTTTTTTCCTTATTTTCCCCCTTCCACCACTTTGGGCTTTTTTCCTTGTTTCTTTTCCCCCTCCCAGCAGGTTTGGGCTTTTTTTTCCTTATTTCTTTTCCCTCTTCAAGCAGGTTTGGTGGTTGTTTTCTTCTTGTTATTGTTGGATTTTCTTCAATTAAACAAACCTTGGGAGTCCCTCAGTCCCTACAGTCTGAGCCTCCCCCAAAAACCACACCAAACTCCCTATTTCTTTTGGCAGCAGCTCCCTTCAGGAATTCCAACCAGTCAGCAAGGCATGACCTCTCATTCCTGGAACCACAAGGCTCAGCTTTCATCCCCTTGGGTGTTTTCTCACTTTGTCCCCCAGTTGATCCCTGGCAAATCATTCCTGGGTGTCTCCTCCTTCCTCCCACCCAACAGAGTCTAGAGGAAATCTCACCTGCTTTAAAAAACAAGAGGAAAAATCACACATAAACACTAATTTTCAGGGAATTTCCTCTTCAAAAAAAAGCTTTGAAGGTTCATCTCTGGTTTCTGCTCTGGTAGGGGGGTTGGACTAAATGATTTTTTGAGGTCCCTTCCAACCTTTAAGATTCTGGGATTCATCCAGAGTTTAATTGAGTAAAATATATAAATACCTGGGACTTGTCAAGCTGAAAAGAGGGACATTCCCAGAATGAAGCTGAACAAAGCCCAGGTGGTGAATTTAAAATCCCATAATCCTGGCAGGAGCCAGAGATGGTAAAATTAGGATTAAAGTCTCCTAAAGAGCTCTGGGAAGTGAAGGTGGGATGGGGAAACATCCCACCCTCCAGTGCAACATCTTGTTGAGGTGCAAAACAGGGTGTGGAAAGCTCAGGGCAAGGTGATTCCTGCCTCCCTATCCTTCACCAGGGGTTTGTGTTCCCAAATAAAATGGGAAATCATGTCACCTGGAAAGCTGAGCACCCAAAACCCTCTTTTTTTTTGTGGTGCAGGTTCCATTTCTGCCTCCCTTTGTTGCTGGGGGGCAGGGGCTGTTAAACCCTCCTCCTCATTCTCCTGCCTCACTGATTCCCCATTTTTTTTCCCCAAACCTCACCTTTCCAGCCTGGGATTCCTCATTTCCTGCTCTTTCCTCTATTCCAGCCAGCTGGAAAAAACAAACCAGGAACCCAAGAGAAGAGAAATCTTGCAGAATTCCAGACAAACCCTCCTCCCTTCCCAACAGGAGCCATCACTCCCAGAAGACAAACTCCAGAAAAGGTTTGGGACTTGTTTTTTTTCCACCCCTACATCCTCTTTCCATGAATCACTTGTTATTTATCTTCTTAAAAATCCTGAAAATTGCATTTTTTATGTTCATTTATCATCAATTCAGAGCCCATTTTTAACCAGGTTGATGCCCTCATGATGATCTGTTTGGTGCAAACTGGTTAAATCCTTCCTATCCAACCAGTTCTTTAGCATTTATACAAGTTTGATATTAGAATTTAATTAAACCATTTTAAATACTAAAAAAAAAAACCACCAAACAACCCTCAGAAATTATCCCCTCCCCAAGCAGAAATAAAAGGGTTTAAATTCTGTCCCAGCCCCATCACTCCCAGGAAAAACTATCCAGGAATTCCCTCTTGCAGCCACTATTAATCCCCTCCCTGCTCCCAGTTCCATGTGTCTCTGCATCCTAAGATTTTTCCAAGGGAATTGGAATTCATTGGAACTCTTGGGCAATCAAAATCATTTCATGCCTTTGTGTGAAATTCCCCCCAAATCTGGTGGTTCCTCCCAAGGCTCCAGAGGAAAGAGAGAGAGAAAAAATTCCAACTCCTTTTTTTTTTTTTCTAAAACCCAGGACAAAATGTTTATTCAAAATAAAAAGTCTCTGGGACACAGAGATGGGAATGAAATTCCAGGATGGAGTCAATCCAGGGGTTTGGCACCTTAAGATTGTCACTTCCTGACCATGTTCTGCAAGAAAAGATCCTCACCTGAGTGAAATGTAAATCATCTTCTCTGCTAGACCAGCTGAGGTGACCAACCTAGAACCTCATCATCTGACAGCAAAGGGGCTGATTTCTTTTCCATCCCAAATTTTAATCCCCAAATGATCAATTTAGACAATATTCCAATGGTAATTACTTAGTGAAAGCCTGGATTGGAACAGCCCCTTGAGTGTTATGTTACACACTTGAAAACCTCAAGGCAAAGCCCTGGTTTCTTTGGGATCCAACCCAAACCCATCCCAAAGGGCTTCCTGGAAGTAGGGAGATGGTTTCATGGGATCATGACTCACTCCACAGGGAGGATCAGGGAATGTGTCCCACGTGGTGTCACTCAGAACACAAACCCAACCAGCACCACTCCCCATTTTAGCAAAGAATTTGGTGCTCTTGGTGCTCTCCTCAACACCTCCCATGAGCCCAGAAACTTTGGAATTCAGTAACAGACACTTGGGAAAGGAGGAATCTGCTCCTTGGGAAGCAATTCCAGAAGATCCCTCTAGAGAAGAGGCCCTCAGAAGAACATGGTTTGTGGAGAAGGTGGAAAACAACCTGGAGAAGGCTCTCCAGGGGAAGACCAAGCAGCTCTGTTGAGGAGGCAAGATGAAAAGCTGGAGAGTTTTGGAGCTCCCCCTGGAATGACTAATACTGAAGGACCAAGAAAACACTCTGCTCCTTGAGAGATTCCTGTTGAGACTCCTTCTAGATGCTTCCAGACCCACTCCATTTGCATCAGAACCAGCAGTTTGGAATAAAAACACCACTCCAAGCACCTCTGTCCTAAACCGACCCATCCAGCAGCCCCTTAAAAGCATCTTGTCCTTCAAGAACGTCCCCTAAAATGTCAACATTTGAGCCCATAAAGTCTCAGCTGCTTTGGAAGAGGCTTCTTCTTCACCTCTGCTGAGATAAGAGTTTGGTGGCACCATCTTGGTGGGTCCCAGAAGAGCTTTAAATGGAGGAATCCACGGTGAAGTGGCCGTTCTGCGAGAGCGTCCTGCGGTCCGTGGTGTTGAGCTTCACCACCGTGGGGGTGTACTTGGAATTCCTGTAGCAGACAAAGCAGAGGATCCTCCTGAAGGTGCTTCTCATCTCGTTGTCCCTGTAGGAGTAGACGATGGCATTGATCAAGGAGTTGATCTCAGCCAACAAGAGGACGTATTTCTCCACCGCTAGAACGTTGCAGCTCTTGCAGCCCAGGCCGTCCAGGAGGAGGACAACTTGGCCTGGTGTCCAGCAGATGACAAAAGCACCTGGGGAGAGGAAGAAAGAACCTATGAGAGAGAAAAACTCCACCAAACCCTGAGGGGAACCCCCTCCCCACCAACACTGTTAACTGTTAAAGCAAATCCCACCCCTGAGGGGGGAAAAAAACCCACCACCAACCAGCCATGGGAAGTTCTGCCCCATCCTTGGATGGTCAAGACCATCTTCTCATCTGCATCAGATCTTCCCAACCTTGGAAGTGTCCAAGGGCAGGTTGGATGGGGCTTGGAGCAACCTGGGCTGGTAGGAGATGGCCCTGCCCATGGTGGGGGTGGGACTGGATGAGGTCCCAACCAAAATCAGTTTAGGAGCTCTATAACTGGAACTGCTCCCAAACCCTCCCCACCCCACAACTCCCTTGGCCTTCCAGTGCCTGAAAAGATCCTACAAGAAAGCTGGGGAGGGACTTTGGCCAAGGGCAGGAGGGATGGGACCAGGGGGGATGGTTTGAAACTGGCAGAGGGAGCTGGAGGTTGGACATGAGGAGGAAATTCTTGGCTGGGAGGGTGGGGAGAGCCTGGGCCAGGGAAGTTGTGGCTGCCCCATCCCTGGAAGTGTCCAAGGGCAGGTTGGATGGGGCTTGGAGCCACCTGGGCTGCTGGGAGGTGTCCCTGCCTGTGGTGGGGGTTGGATCTAAATGAGCTTGAAGGTTCCCCCAACCCAAACCAGTCTGTGATTCCATGAAGTTCTTCACTCCGAGGATGGAGAGACCCTGGAAGAGGTTTCCTAGAGAAGTTGTGGGTGATGGAAGTGTCCAAGGGCAGGTTGGATGGGGCTTGGAGCAACCTGGGCTGCTGGGAGGTGGCCCTGCCCATGCAGGGGGTTGGATCTAAATGAGCTTGAAGGTTTCCCCAACCCAAACCAGTCTGTGATTCCATGAAGTTCTTCACTCTGAGGATGGAGAGACCCTGGAAGAGGTTTCCTAGAGAAGTTGTGGGTGATGGAAGTGTCCAAGGGCAGGTTGGATGGGGCTTGGAGCCACCTGGGCTGCTGGGAGGTGGCCCTGCCCATGCAGGGGGTGTGACTGGATGGTCTTGGAGGTCCACCTAAACCACTCCATGATTCCATTCCATGCTAAAACAACTGATTCATTGGCTTCCTCCCCTGCCTCCTTTCACTCACAACACTTCCAAGTGTTTTTCCTCACCTCCCTTCTCCTCCACAGTGAAGATCTTTCCATATTTCCATCCCACTCCCTCCAAAAAAAATGGAAACAGGCCCTAAAATCAGGGAAGAACCAGAAAACACATCCTGAAGGAGGTAACTTCATACACTTACAGGGGCTTTAGTGACCAGGAGGACTTGGGAAGAACCTTGGCCTACACTTGAAGCAGCCCAATGAAATCCCTTTCACCCCTGGGTGTTCCTGGAGGTTGATCTCCAAGCCCAGGAGCTGCATCTTCTGGGAAAGGGTGGAAGGAAACAGACTCACTGGGAGCTTCAGAGCTCCACCCTTGGCTGATGAACATCCAAGGGGAAAGAACAGCAACCAGAGGAGCTGCACCAGATCCCAGAGGCTGGATTTCCTGAGGGGAAACTGGTGAGGAGTCCCAAGGACGCTTGGGAGAGATCCTGACTTGGGAGCCCTTGAAATTTAACAAATTAAATTCCTGCTTGTCCTGAAGGAAGGTCCAAAACTTCCACCTGGAGTGATCCCATAGGAAAGGGATCTCCTTGCTTAGGACTAAAACATTTTAACTTCAGTTTTTAGCAAGGAAAAACCCAGATGCTCTAGAAACTGACTCTTTCCTTACCAGATTCTGTAGAGACTGGTTCTTTTTCCACCAGGTTTCCACCATCCACAGAACCAGATTCTCCAGAAACTGGTTTTGAGCCAGGTTTTCAGATTCCACCAGGAAAACCAGATTCTCCAGAAACCAACTCGCCACAGCACAGGGTAAATCCAGAGGAATATTAAAGATAAAAGGCCAAAAAACACCCCAAACACCCCCAAAGATGTACCTAAAAAACTTCTGGGCCTTTTCCTGCAAATGCAGCTGCTTTCCTTGTTCCTTTCTGGAAGCCAAAAGTATCCACCAGAAGGAAACTTGAACTATTAATTAACTCTAACACAGCAGAGTCACTAACGACTCTGCCCTGTGGTTTGATCCTCCCGTCACGTGTCACTCAACTGGTCTGCAGGAAAACTTGCTGCTGGTTCCCAGATGTCAAAGAGTGATGGGAAGGGAGCTCTGGACATCATCAATCCAACCCCCCTGGAGAGCAGGGGCACCTCCAGCAGATCCCACAAGAACCAGCCAGGTTGGGAATGTCTCCAGAGCAGGAGACTCCACAGCCTCTCTGGGCAGCCTGGCCCAGGGCTCTGCCACCCTCCCAGGCAACAAGTTCCTCCTCCTGGGGAGCTGCAACTTCCCATGTTCCAGCTGCTGCCCATGGCCCCTTGTCCTGGCCCTGGACACTGCTGAGAAGAGCCTGCTCCCACCCTCCTGACCCCCCTGCAGATCTGGAGCAGCCTTGAGGAGACCCCCCCTCAGGCTCCTCCTCTCCAGCTCAGCAGCCCCAGCTCCCTCAGCCTTTCCTCACGGGCCAGATGCTCCAGTCCCCTCAGCCCCTTGGTGGCCTTTGCTGTCCCCTCTCCAGCAGCTCCTTGTCCTTCTGGGGAGCCCAAGCCTCGACCCACTTCTCTAGGGGGTTTCCCAGGTCACTTCCTAGAGCTGTTCCCCAAAATCCCAGTCCCCCAGGAGAGATCCCCAGGGCTCCCACAGCAGCACACGCCGCTCCCGCCGCACCCACCCGGGCGGCAACACCCTCTGATGCATCAGGCACAAAAAATTCCTCTGTGCAGAGTCCAAGTTTGCAGAAGGGCCAGGAGAGGAGGGTGGAGGAGGAATTAAACCAGGGCTTTCACAGGGAGGGGGGAGGAAAAAAACATCTGTGAAACCACGGCTGCACTTCTCAAGGCTCCTCTCACCAAAGGTTTTTCCCTCAGAGGGAAGAAATATGGGATGGGTTGAGGGGACCTCAAAAATCATCTAGATCCAACCCCACCATGGGCAGGGCCACCTCCCAGCAGCCCAGGTTGCTCCAAGCCCCATCCAACCTGCCCTTGGACACTTCCATTGCCCACAACTTTTCTAGGAAACCTCTTTCCAGGGTCTCCCCACCCTCAGAGTGAAGAACTTGATGGAATCACAGACTGGTTGGGTTTGGAGAGACCTTCAAGCTCATCTAGATCCAACCCCCACCATGGGCAGGGACACCTCCCAGCAACCCAGGTTGCTCCAAGCCCCATCCAACCTGCCCTTGGACACTTCCAGGGATGGGGCAGCCACAGCTTCCCTGGCCCAGGCTCTCCCCACCCTCCCAGCCAAGAATTTCCTCCTCGTGTCCAACCTCCAGCTCCCTCTGCCAGTTTCAAGCCATCCCCCCTGGTCCCATCCCTCCTGCCCTTGGCCAAAGTCCCTCCCCAGCTTTCCTGGAGCCCCTTCAGGCACTGGAAGGTGCTCCAAGGTCTCCCTAGAGCTTTCTCCTCACCAGCCTGGACACCCCAACTCTCCCAGCCTGGCTCCAGAGCAGAGCTGCTCCAGCCCAGGGATGTCCCAGAATAAGGGAATTCCCTGAGTGGGAATTGCAATTTTCTTCTTGGTCAGTGTCCCCCATCCTGGCCATCACACCAGCTGGAAATGGGATCAAGTCCCATGGATCTCCCCTCTTGCCCAGGGAAGCTGTGGCTGCCCCATCCCTGGAAGTGTCCAAGGGCAGGTTGGATGGGGCTTGGAGCCACCTGGGCTGCTGGGAGGTGGCCCTGCCCATGGTGGGGTTGGATCTAGATGAGCTTTGAGGTCCCTCCAACCTAAACCATTCCATGAAAATGAAGCAGAAGAGCTGACACCACAGGATGACCCTCTGATACAGCTCAGGAAGAAAAAGGGGAACAAAACTTTTTTCTCTGTCCACTGTGAACTGTGCAGGAGACACAAAATAATGAATCCTTGACCTTCTCATGCTGCTCCAAGGCAGAAAATCCCAAGGAATGGTGAGATTGTGAAGAAGGGAAGAAAGGTCACCTCAGGAAAAGCAGGAACAGGCAGAAAAAAATCCAGTTTCAACATTCACAAGTTGCAACAGGACCCAGGAAAGCCCTGGAGCAGGGACACAAGGTACCAGGCAGGGGGTAGGACACCCACCCACCAGGAGGGACACCCACCCACCAGGAGGGACACCCACCCACCAGGAGGGACACCCACCCACCAGGAGGGACACCCACCCACCAGGAGGGACACCCACCCTGGCCCAGCCCTGAGCTCCCCAGGGGGCAGTTAAATCTTTGCAGCTCCAAGGTTTCCCTAATAGAGCAAATTCTGAGTTTATCAGGAAAAAATTGGCAAGCAAAGGGTTGTGGTTGTTGGCCCAGAGCTGAGCTGGGGTGGTAGGAGATCTGGGAGGGTCAGTTTGTTTGGGTTTGAAGAAAGGTTTTGAGAGGATGAATTCAAGCACGAGGGCAAATGGATCAGGGAGGGATGGAGGTTGAAAACACCAAGCACAGGAGGGGCAGAACTTCACCTTCCCAAAGAAATATTCCCAGAGATCAGAGCCCCAGTGCCAACCCCTTCCAGCTACTGGGCCCTACAGAGCATGGACAGACTGACAGACACAGCTGGAGGACAGAGCAGCTCCAGCTGGAGCTGGGAGTCTCCAGGGATAAAGTTCCCTGAGCAGAATGAGACCCAGGGCTGAGCTGCTCAAAAGATCATCTGACAGGGCTTGTCTGGTGAGGAATTTGGACACAGGTTCCTTGTTCTTTCCCCATCACTGTGGAATCATGGAATGGTTTGGATGGAAGGGATCTCAAAGTTCATCTAGATCCAACCCCCACCATGGGCAGGGCCACCTCCCAGCAGCCCAGGTTGCTCCAAGCCCCATCCAACCTGCCCTTGGACACTTCCATCAACCACAGCTTCTCTGGGCAACCTTTTCCAGGGTCTCCCCACCCTCAGAGGGAAGAAGTTCCTCCTCTTGTCCAACTTAAAGGTCACATTAGTTCCTCTTCTCCCTGCTGATCAGAGGAGCAGCCACGTTGGGGAGAAGAGGTCCAGGAGGTTGTCCCCTCCCTGGAGCCAGGTTGATCCCATCACAGCTCCCACAGTTCATGGGATCCTGAAGCTCTCAAGTTCCTCAGCAGCCCAACCAAAAAAAACATCACCCCAGGGGATCTTCAGGGAAGCAGAACATCACTTCCCAACCCTCCCTGTTGTCCCAAGCACATTCCCAACCCCACCCCAAGCCAGGATGGAGGATCAAAACCTCATTTGGATCGAGTAGATCAAGGGGACTTACTTAGGATAATAGTCACTGTCTTGACCAGGCTGATCATGGTCTCCTTGTAGCGGGGGTGGAAGCTGGTGTGCTTGGACATCCGTGTCATCTTCCTCTTAACATAGATGAAGATATGTGTGTAGACCACCACCATGATCAGGAAGATGACCAGGTTGGAGATGGCCCAGAAGGTCAGGTAGCTCCTGCTGTAGAGTGGTGCCATGCTGGAGCACTTCTCCAGGGCACAGAGGCAGTGCCAGCCATAGGATGGGATGAGCCCCAGGAGCAGAGCTGTCACCCAGATGCAGAAGATGAGGATCATCACCCTCTGGTTGGACATCTTGCTGTGCAGCTGCATGGTGAACACAGTCTGGTGCCTCTCCACGGCGATGGCCAACAGGTTGACCACAGAAGCTGTCAAGCTGGTGTCCAACAGGCTTTGGCGGATGAACCAGGTCTTCAAGGAGAGTTCTGCTGTCCTGGGCCCCGTGTGGAACATCAGGAACATGTAGGCAATGCCAGCAAAGAGGTCAGCAGCTGCCAGGTTCCCCAGCAGGTAGTAGATGGGGTAGTGGAAGCGCCGGTTGATGATGATGGCTGTGATGACCAGGAGGTTGGTCAGGAGCACGATGACACTCACTGTCAGGCCCAGGGCCACCACCAGAACATCCTTGGTCCTCCAGTAGGTGGTCAACTCCTTGCGGCTGTTGTTGTAGAAGAACCCCACGGTCTCATTGTAGAAACAGTGCTTCATCTCTGCTGTCCTGCAGAGGGAGGAGAGGACCATTAGCTGCTGCCCACACACAAGGCTACCTTGGACAAGCTGGGGAGATGCCTTTGACACAGCTGGAGGTTGGGGAGGAGCTTCTGACACCCAGAAACAACCCCACCAACAACAGGAAACGGCTTCTGTGCTCCAGGCAAGAGCCTCAAGTTGTCCTCAAATCCATCCCCCCAGGGTGCAGCCAAGCCCTGGACCTCCATGGCAGGAGATAAGCTCTGCCAGATCTGATAAAGAGAGCCTCCCTGTCTGGCCCACACAGCTTCATGGAGGGTGACAGACAAAACTATTTGTCTTGTCCCAGATGTTCTGCTTCAAAAATGTAAAATCAAAACAGCAGCAAAGAAGGTTCTGTGGTCAACCACTGCAAAACTGCTCTGCTGAGGACTCTGAGCCTCTGCAGCTGCTGCTTCTGGGCCAGTGAGGGACCATCAGACACGTCCCAACCCTCCAAAGCAGGTGAGGACATCCCAAACTTGGCCAAGAGCATGTAGAGCTGGGCAGAAACAAATTCCTCAGCCTTAAGTGAACAGCAGCAAAAATCATCCTGTAAAACCCTGGGGTTGGATCTCTGGGAGAGCTGGGTCATCTGGAAGGTCTGAAGAACCTGGAGGGGACACACTAGGTCAGCACCCACGAGAAGTCACCTTTGGGACAAGGGAAGTGACTCCTTTTTCCCCTCCAGGTCTGGAACAAGGCTCTAAAATTCAAAACTCATTGAACTCAGTGAGAAAAGTTCAGAGGAAGAGAGGTTTAAGTCTCAAAAAAGGACTTTTAAGTGATTTATCCCATTTCTTTGACATGCTGGGCAGTGTCTGGAACAAGACCAGCCAGGTCACTCTTCTGGATCACATCATTAAATATTCATTTTCAAAGCCTTTCCCCCTCTGGTAATTAACTTCCCATCCTTCCCAGCCCAGCCCAGCATCAAGCAGCAGGTTCAGTTAAAGTTGTTTCACCTCCCAGAGCCAGAAACTCAACCCATTTGTCCAGAAAAACATGACCAAAACAAAAATCAAGCAAACCCAAGGGATGAGGAGCTGCTTGATGACCACACACCCCCCAGCAGATGTTCCTGTTCCTTCCCTATCCAAGGGCTTGGAAATCTCCAGTCAGGGCTGGCTGAGGTCCCTGCTGGGGTGAGCACACCCAGCTGGGAGGCTCCTTCAGAGGAATGAGGCAGTTTTTCCTCCCCCTGGTACGTTCCTGCACATCAAGTCACTGGTTCACCCCTTCCTCTCACCAGCTCAACCATCAGCCTCGTGCTAGAGAAATCCTGACCACAAAACAACCAACACCAATCTCCAAGAGGGAGGAGACACAACGTGCCTGACTCACAGTGGAGAGGATCACAGACTGGTTTGGGTGGGAAGGACCTTAAAGAACATCTAGATCCAACCCCTACCATGGGCAGGGCCACCTCCCAGCAGCCCAGGTTGCTCCAAGCCCCATCCAACCTGCCCTTGGACACTTCCAGGGATGGGGCAGCCACAGCTTCCCTGGCCCAGGCTCTCCCCACCCTCCCAGCCAAGAATTTCCTCCTTGTGTCCAACCTCCAGCTCCCTCTGCCAGTTTCAAGCCATCCCCCCTGGTCCCATCCCTCCTGCCCTTGGCCAAAGTCCCTCCCCAGCTTTCTTGTAGGATCTTCTCAGGCACTGGAAGGTGCTCCAAGGTCTCCCTGGAGCCTTCTCCTCTCCAGGCTGAGCATTCCCAACTCCCTCAGCCTGTCTCCATAGGCAGCAGGACAGGAGGAAAGCCCAGGAACAGGAGGAACACACCCTGGTGAATCCCACAACCCCAGGCCAGACCATTCTTATGCAAACCAAGTTTCCTTCAACCATTTTTGAAACCTTTAAGCCCAAACCAGAAAGGAAATCGCTGCTCTTAGAGGAGTCATTTCACCTTTTTAAAGAGCAGGAAAGTGGACACCCGGGGAAGAAAGGGGGGAGAAGAGAGAAACTCAAGTTGGTTTGGAAAACCCCAAGGAGGTTCCAAACTCAATTTAATCCCCTTTTCCCACCCCCCAGTGGAGCAGCACATGCTCCCCCAGTTATAAACTTCATCTGATAAGATGAAGATAATTGCCCAGGACCTTGCCCTTGCCAAAGGCAGCTTTCCTTTTTTAATTAATTTTTTTTTTAAAAAAATCACATTTACATGTTTAAAAGTTAACAACCTCATTAAACTCCTGCAGGGAAACGAGGCTGGTGGAGCTGGATCTTATTCCCAGCGATTTCTGCGGTGACACCAAGACCAATTTAATCCAGATCATCTGTCATCTCTTGGCGATTTGGTTGTAAATATTCCAGTTTCACAAGCTCTGACCAACCCCATCGACTCCCTCCTGGTGAAGAGGGAACTTTTCTTTCCAAGGGTTATGGAAGTTCTGGTCCAAGAAGGACTTTTTTTTGGGAGGAGGGAGCTGAGCAAACTCACAAAGGGGCTTGTTCTGCCAAAAGGGACTTGTTCCCCAAAATCCAGAGAAACTGCCCCTGGATACTGATCCTAAGGCTTTTTTTGAGGCATTGTTAAGAAGTGGAAGTCTCTAAAAATGAGGGTTTCCAACCCAAATCCCTGCAGAGGGGGGTGGGATCCAGGAGGGAGCGACAGGTTCACGCTCAGCCCCAAGGTCCTGGTGGCACCGAAGGGGACGTGGAGCAGAGTGACCTTGGGAACTCAGCACCAAGGGCATCGGGGGCAAAATTAAGATCATGAACCTTTCACGGGGTGGAAGAGGGGAGGGAGAAAAACCCCAGAGCAGACAGAAAAGTCAGGCTGGTGCCATGATGCACAAAGGAGCCGGAGGAATCCATTGTTCCGTGTCCCAGCAACCCCCTTTCCAGTCCTCAGCGGGCTTTTCCAACCTGATTTTCCTTCTTTTTATTTCTTCCCACCCCCCCTCCCAGTTACCAACATTGTTGACTCGCCCAAACAAGCCTCTCGGCGGCCCCTTTCCTGGAGCAATCAGCAAACACAACCTCCCCTCTTAATTGTGCTGCCTCAACCTCAGCTCCAGCTTTTCCCCCCGCCTTCAAAATCAGCGCTTGGGGTGGGAATCGCCTCAGAAATCCAGCGTTTCGGGAGGGAATCGCCCCAAAAATCCAGCACTCGGGGTGGGAATCTAATTGTGCTGCCTCAACCTCAGCTCCAGGTTTTTCTCCCGCCTTCAAAATCCAGCATTTGGGGTGGGAATCGCCCCAGAAATCCAGCCTTTCTGGTGGGAATCGCCTCAGAAATCCAGCACTCGGGGTGGGAATCTAATTGTGCTGCCTCAACCTCAGCTCCAGGTTTTTCTCCCGCCTTCAAAATCCAGCACTCGGGGTGGAAATCGCCCCAGAAATCCAGCACTCGGGGTGGAAATCTAATTGTGCTGCCTCAACCTCAGCTCCAGGTTTCCCCCCCCGCCTTCAAGATCCAGCAGTTGGGGTGGGAATCGCCTCAAAAATCCAGCAGTTGGGGTGGGAATCTAATTGTGCTGCCTCAACCTCAGCTCCAGGTTTTTCTCCCGCCTTCAAGATCCAGCACTTGGGGTGGGAATCGCCTCAGAAATCCAGCCTTTCTGGTGGGAATCGCCTGAGAAATCCAGCCCTTGGAGTGGGAATCGCCTCAGCGATCCAGCGCGGAACGGCGGCTTTTCCTCCTCGCCCAACTCCCTCAATCACCAGGTGGAAGTTCCCGAGTCCTTTTAAGCTGAAAGTCAAGGTTGGGGGGTGGGGATGTCCTCCCTTTTCCTCCTGGACAAGTGGGAAATGTTCCTCAGCTTCTGGAAGGGCTTGGGAAGCCGCTGGACACCGCCGAGGGGGAATTTCTGCTCCCACTCCTCAACCCTCATCCATCAAGGCAGAACAATGGATCTCTCTCCAAGCTCCCGGGGACTCGAATCCAAACCTTTCCCCCCCCCCCAAATCTCCACAAACCGGTTTTGAAGCCAGAAATGAAAGGTTTAGGTTTTTAACTCCCCCTCCCACCCCAAAATCTCCTCCTTACCTGCGAGCCCCAACCACCGCCTCCAAACCTGACCTTTAGGGTTGGTCTCCCCACCACAGGACACCAGGGCAGCTTTCCAGCCAGGAGATCCTCATCTTTGAAGGACAAAAGCGCTTTCCAAGCCAGGAATAATTCATCACCGTCATCGTTTTAAAAAGCCAAGTCGCTCACAGGAAAGTTTCAGAGAAGGTTTGAGCTCCAAAAATCCATCGCAGGAGGCTCGGAAAAGCTGGAAGCAAGTTTGGAAGAGGTCGGAGGAGCCCGTCCCTCCTTGGGTCCTCCCCTAGGCGGGTCCTTCAGGAGCCTCAGGAGCTGTAACCGGAGTCCTCGCCGCCCTCTCGGAGGCCAAAACCACTTTCTGAGCATCTCCGGTTCCCACCGGAGCCGTTCGGCTCCAGCTTCGCCCTCGTGGAGCGTTTTTTTCCCCCGCAAGGTGTTGCTCCGTGGGAACGGAATCCGGCTCGGAAAAAGACCTTGAAGATCATCGTGTCCAAAGCACAACCCAACTCCCGAGTCCACCTCCCGGTTCCACCACTCCTACTGGCTCAATCCTGCCCCAGATGCCTTCACCCCACCTCAGGAAGGGAGTGGAGCTTCCAGGTGCCACGGGGTGATGATCCTGGGATGGATGGAGCTGCCGTTGCTCAGCACCTGGAGGTTGTTTTCCTGCAGCTCCAAGAGGGTTGTTGGGTCAGGATTCAATTCCCCCCAGATCCACAGCTCCAACCAGCAGGGTCAGGATCCAACCCCCCCAGATCCACAGCTCCAACCAGCAGGGTCAGGATCCAACCCCCTCAGATCCACAGCTCCAACCAGCAAGGTCAGGATCCAACCCCCCCAGATCCACAGCTCCCACCAGCTCCAACCAGCAGGGTCAGGATCCAACCCCCCCAGATCCACAGCTCCAACCAGCAGGGTCAGGATCCAACCCCCCCAGATCCACAGCTCCAACCAGCAGGGTCAGGATCCAACCCCCCCAGATCCACAGCTCCAACCAGCTCCAACCAGCAGGGTCAGGATCCAACCCCCTCAGATCCACAGCTCCAACCAGCAAGGTCAGGATCCAACCCCCCCAGATCCACAGCTCCAAGCAGCTCCAACCAGCAGGGTCAGGATCCAACCCCCTCAGATCCACAGCTCCAACCAGCAGGGTCAGGATCCAACCCCCCCAGATCCACAGCTCCAACCAGCTCCAACCAGCAGGGTCAGGATCCAACCCCCTCAGATCCACAGCTCCAACCAGCAGGGTCAGGATCCAACCCCCTCAGATCCACAGCTCCAACCAGCAGGGTCAGGATCCAACCCCCCCAGATCCACAGCTCCAACCAGCTCCAACCAGCAGGGTCAGGATCCAACCCCCCAGATCCACAGCTCCAACCAGCAGGGTCAGGATCCAACCCCCCCAGATCCACAGCTCCAACCAGCAGGGTCAGGATCCAACTCCCCAGATCCACAGCTCCAACCAGCAGGGTCAGGATCCAACCCCCCAGATCCACAGCTCCAACCAGCTCCAACCAGCAGGGTCAGGATCCAACCCCCCCCAGATCCACAGCTCCAGCCAAAAAGAAGATGAGACACCAAAAGAAGATGAGACACACAAGGGAAACTGAGGCACACACAGGGAAGGATTTTCCTGCTGAAATCTGGCCAAACTGGGACTGCTGAAGCAGGACCTGCCATTTCTGCTGTGTCAACCTGCTCCTTGGTGTGTCTGGGATCATCCCACCAGCAGAGCAGGACCAAAAAAAACAGCCAAGACTTTAAATAATGAAGGGGGGAAGAAAAGCAACAACGGTTTTGCAACTCCCATTCATGCTGATTTATGCCTCCTGCTCTTGCAAGGGCCTCAGCAATTTCCATTCGCCTCCAGTTTCCTCCTCTCCACCCCCCTCCTCCTCCTCCTCCTCCCATCAGCTGTTCCCCGAGGAACAATGTTATCACCCAGAACAACCCTAATCAGATAGACCAGAGCAGAGGTATGTAAAAGGAGATTTACAAAGAGCCCAACACCAAAAAAAAGGGGGGGAAAAAGGGGGTTAAAAAAAATCCTGGGACACTTTAACAGATAATTGGGAGCAAAGGAGAGAAAGGAGGAGCAAAAGGTGGATGAACAGGGGGAAAAAAAGGGGGAATGAGTCCAAGGGGGGGGCATTGGACCCCGTTTTGGGTCCCTTTTCCAAGGGGGAGGGTCCCATTTTCACCCTGGGGGAGGATTGGGTCCCATTTGGGTCCCTTTTCCAGGTGGAGGGGGGCCCTTTTGGGTCCCTTTCTCTGGGGGGGGGGGAATCCCCATTTGGGTCTCTTTCTCCAAGGGGGGGGGTGTCCCCATTTTGGGTCCCTTTTCCAAGGGGGGGGGTCCCATTTTCACCCTGGGGGGGGGGGGGGATTTGGTCCCATTTGGGTCCCTTTCTCCAAGGGGGGGTGTCCCCCATTTTTGCTCCTTCTGTCCCCAGGGACCCACGGGTGCCCCTGGTCCCATCAGGTACCCAGGACCCCATGGGGTGAAGGTGAGTGGATCCCCCCCCTGGGAAGGACATCAAGGGGTGTCCCCTCCCCTTTGGGGACATCAAATAATGTCCCCAATGTCCCCCCTCTCCCCATCCAACACCCCCCCCTTGTGTGTTTGTGTCTGCAAACATGACACCAAGTCCTACCCTGCAGCCTCCAAAGGTCCCAATCCTGCCAGAAAAGGGTGAAAAACAACTGGGAGCAAGTCCCTCCCTGCCAGTAATTCCAGTAACAGGTTTCCCAGAGTCTTTTTTTTTTTGGGGGGGGGGGGGGGGGGGGGGGGGGGAAATCTAGATTTGATCAAGTTTTGTTTTCTTGTGGAGAACAACCAAGTTCCCAAGAAGTTTGGTCCTGACAGAGCAACCAAGGAGCTTCCACTGCAGGATTTCCAGCAAAATTAGCTACAAGGAGTCACTTCAAAGCAGATTCTTCACCTCCCCACCAAGTTTCATCATCCTTTCTGGTCACACCATGAGTTCCAGACCAAAGAGACCCAAGTCCAAGCTGCCATAAACCAACCCCACCCCATTTCCTCAGCCCACCCTTTGCTCTTCTCCAACACTTTTCCTGCCAGGGTTGGGTTTAAGTCCATGATCCAACTCTCCAGACTGGTCCCCAAGAAGCAGAACAACCCTTTGAGATGATCCGTGAAGACCCAGATGCTCCACAAAGCCCCCTGAGATGCTCCTCCTCCTCAAAGCCCCCCCAAGGTGCTGGTCCTCCTCCCCAAAGCCCCCCCAAGGTGGTGCTGCTCCTTCCCAAAGCTCCCTGAGATGCTCCTCCTCCACATCTACCCAGTGCAGGATGGCAGCAACCTAAAAATACTCCTCATTTCCTCCTTCCTTGAAGGCTTCAAACTGGCACCAGGCTTCAGAGGTGACAGTTTCATAAAGAACCACCCAGGGTGAGCAGGAGACCAGCTGGTGTAACTGGTTTGGACTGAAGTGTCAACAGGCCATGACAATAGCTCAGCACGTCAGAAAATGTCAGATGGGGCCAAGCCAGGACTCATGTCAACCTGTCACAGCACAGAAGTGAGAGAAGATTCCAGGTTTCAAAGCCCTGACCTTAAAACCAGCATTTTTTTCCCTAGATCTTGTCTCAAGAAACAAAACACTCCCCCTAGTTTTACTTCTCTGCATGAACAGAAGTTGGGGAGATATTTGAAGGCACCAAGACCCATTGGAGGGGGTCGGGAATGGATGATCTTTAAGGTCCCTTCCAACCCATGATTCTATGAGATGTGCAGAACCACCTGAAGACAAGATTCCCAGCCATGAAGGTTTGGGAAGTCCACAAGAAGTGGATCCAGCTCCTGACAAACCACTTTTCCCTTCCCTGGCTGAGTTTGGATGCTCAAATCCAAGGATTTCCATGGAAAACACCTTAAATTTGGAGTAAGGAGACCACATCACTTTGGATCTTGTCACCTTTCCTTGTTGGAAAAGATGGAGGATGTGAAAATTCTCCCAAATGGATCCAGCTCCTGACAAACAACTCCTCCCTTCCCAAGGTTTGCTCTGAGTTTGGATGCTCAAATCCAAGGATTTCCATGGAAAACACCTTAAATTGGAGTAAGGAGACCACGTCACCTTGGACCTTGTCACCTTCTCTTAGTAGAAAGGATGGGAAAAGTGGAGGTTCTCCCAAGTGGATCCAGCTCCTGGTAAAAAACTCCTCCCTTCCCAAGGTTTGCTCTGAGTTTGGACACAAAATCCAGGGATATCCATGGAAAACACCTTAAATTGGAGTAAGGAGACCACGTCACCTTGGACCTTGTCACCTTCTCTTAGTAGAAAGGATGGGAAAAGTGAAGGTTCTCCCAAGTGGATCCAGCTCCTGGCAAACAACTCCTCCCTTCCCCAGGTAATTATCCTGGAAAAGGGGTTTGGATGGGCTAAATTCCCTCAGAATTCCAGCACTCCAAGCTGGAAACACTCATCCCTCAGCAGCAGAGAGAAACCAGGGGAGGGAAGAGGGTGGATTGACAGTGTTTTGGTTGGAGTCAGGATGGTCCAGGGGCCCCTCTGCTCCTCCTCATTCCCACAGGAAGAGGGAGATGATCCCACATGGAGGCAGGAGCAAGAGCAGAGTTTGACCCCGGGGATGATTTCACCTCGGGAAGGTTCCAATCCAGGCAGGACGTCGTGTTTATGGACACAACATCTTCACCCCAAGATAAACACTTCCTTGTTATTATCCAACAAAACAAAACCAGAGGGAAATTCCCTCCCTTAACACCCCGGGCAGGCTCAGGTTCCCTTCCCTCTAAACCCCACGGATCTTGGCTGATTCCCAGTGGGATGAACCCTCTTCTTTTCCTTGGCACAAGCTGGAAAGGCAGGAAATTTTTGTTGCCTTTGCTTTTTTTGCCTTTTTTTTAGGGATTATTTCCACAAACCCACTTCCCTCCCCCCACGTCTCTTTGGTTTCATGGCTGGAGGGTCATAACAAGCAGGGAAGGTGCCTTTTTTTAGCTGAAATCCAGCAAAAACACCCCAAAACTGGGGCAGAAAATCCTTCAGGCTCAGATCTGAACCTTAGGGGCTGCCACAGCTCCTCTCCCTGGGGGAGGAAAGGGAATATCTGACCCTCCAAAGGAGGTGACCTTTGGGTCAAGGAAAGTTCTCAGAAACGTGGCTTTTCCCCCAGATAGGTGAAGGTTTTGGCTCCTTCCAGGGATGTTTTGTTCTCATGGAATTGTTTTGACTGGAAAAGACCTTGCAGATCATACCCCAGCCCTGCCAAGGCCACCACTGCCCCATGTCCCTCAGCACCATCTCCAGGGCTTGGAAACCCCTCCAGGGATGGGGACTCCCCCCTGCCCTGGGCAGCCTGGGCCAGGGCCTGACAACCCTTGCCAGGAAGGAATTGTTCCCAAGATCCCACCTCAACCTCCCCTGGGCAACTTGAGGCCAGTTCCTCTGGTCCCATCCCTTGTTCCTGGGGAGCAGAGCCCGACCCCCCCTGGCTCCAACCTCCTTCCAGGCAGTTGCAGAGCCAGCAGGTCTCCCCTCAGCCTCCTCTTCTGCAGGCTGGACACCCCCAGCTCCTTCAGCTGCTCCTTACAAGTTCTCCAGCCCCTTCCCCACGTTCTCCAGCCCCTTCCCCACATCCTCCAGCCCCTTCCCCACATCCTCCAGCCCCTTCCCCACATCCTCCAGCCCCTTCCCCACATCCTCCAGCCCCTTCCCCACCTTCTCCAGCCCCTTCCCCACCTTCTCCAGCCCCTTCCCCACCTTCTCCAGCCCCTTCCCCACCTCCTCCCCCAGCCCCTTCCCCCCACCTCCTCCCCCCCAGCCCCTTCCCCATGTTCTCCAGCCCCTTCCCCAGGAGAATCAGCTCCACAAGATTTAAGATTATGGGAAGAAAACCAAACCCACAATCCCCCCCCACTTCCACCAAGTTTTTTTCCAGCACAACCTTAACCCCTAAAAAAACCTCCCCTGGAAGGTGGATTCACTGCAATGATTTGAATATAAATATTTATCAAAAAAAGCAATAGAATATGAAATATTTATATTTTAACAGAGCCTTTTCCTTCCACCAGGGCCTGGATTCTCTTTGTGGAGCAATAAATGTGGAATCACTGAAGTTATTCCAGTATATTCACCACAATCCAGGTTGTAACATCCAAGGTTTCCAAACCTTTCCTACTTTATTTGCATAGTTCTGATTAATTGGGATATTTTCCTGACTTCCTAAAACCTTGAGCTTTTAGCCACATTTTTAGGGGAAGAAAACCCCTAAATAACAACTTGCAAAAGTGACAGGAAACCCCCCAAAATAATAATCACTTAATTAAGTCATTTTTAGGAAGGGCACAAAAGGCTCCTGGTTAATTTCTTCAACATTGGACAGAAAAATAAAACTATAAAACCCACTTAAAACTTGTTTTTAAGGTACCCACAAACCTGACCCTCTCCTGGATGTTGAGAATCCCAAACTCACTGCCAAGGAAAAGCTGGAATTACAGCTTTTAATGACATTATATTAATGAAAAGGAATGAAGAACCAGAGCCCTGAATGATTCCAACCCCAAAGGGCAAAACTGGGGATTCCACCTGGTTCATCCCAGGTTTTTCCTGGTTAATTGTTGGATTCTTCAAGGTCTTTTCCAAGCAGAAGGATTCTGGGAATGCCCTGAGGTGCCAGACACCCTGGGGGGTTGTAATTCCACATTTTTAACAAACACTTTAATTCCCCTAAGTCCCCCCCAAAGTGTTTTCCAACTTCATGGGTTTTTTTTCTGGTCAGAAATTCCTCTGCTTGGATTTCTTCTCCCATAGGTGTCATTCCCAGGGACATCCAGAAACCCAAGAATATTCCAGAAACCCAAGAATATTCCAAAAACCATCCCAGAGAGAAGAAGAAAACAAAACCTGTTTGTTTGCAGCAGCTCCCAGCAGGAAAAGAGGGGGGAAAAAAAAAATCTCACTTTCCATCCAAGCTGCTCATTGGTTGCTTAGAAAGCCAAAAAAAGCAAAAAAAGGGTCAAAAAATCCAGATTATTTTACACCCTGCAGCATTCCAGAAGTTTTCCTGGCTACCTTAGCCAGGAATAATTCCATTTATCACCAAACAACCAAGATTTTCATCCCCTTACCCAACCTGATCAATTAATTTCTTACCCTGAGATGAGACAAAGCAGGAAAAAAGCTCCTAGAAAAAAATCCACTCCAAGAATAAACCCCCCAGAATTCCCATGGTTTTCCATCCCAGGCTCAACTCCTCATCCCTGCCTTTATATCCCAGGGCTAAAAAGGTGAGAGGAAACACCTGGGAATGAAGCTGATCAATGGGCTGAATATTTTGGAGGGGGGGGCAAAAATTCACTTTCTGGGGAGAATTTTAATCAATATTTGAGGGTTTTGTTTCAATTTCCATTGGGTTTCTCCAAGTAGATGATAAAAATAAGGAGAGTTAGGTTTTTTTATTCCTTAAGAAGAAATTGTTTCATATTTATTTCACTTGAATAATCATCATAATTACTGTTAATATGAGAAGGAGAGAAAAAAAGGCCAAAGGGGAAGGATGGGATGAAGAATTGGACCAAGATCTTCAGATTGTTCAAAAAAGATGATGTTTTTTGCCTGGTTCTTTCTCTCAAAGGTGTGAAGGAAATTCCTCATGGCTGGAAAATCCTGGGATTCTTCCTTCCAAGCTCAAGATACCTGCAGGTTTGTTTACTTTGACTTCTTTGGAGGGTGATGGCCAAGGAGCTGGAGAGACCTGGGACCAGTGGTGCTCAAAACTGGGCCCAGTCTCCTGTTCAACATCTCCACCAACCACCTGGAGGAGGGGACAGGGAGTGTCCTCAGCAAGTTCCCTGAGGATCCCAAACTGGGAGGGTTGGTTGATCCACCAGGAGGTCATGAGGCCATTCAGGGAGACCTGGCCAGGCTGGAGAGCTGGGCAAGGAGGAACCTCATGAGGTCCAACAAGTGTAGAGTCCTGCACCTGGGGAGGGACAGGATGGACCAGGGCAGGTTAGGAGGTGACCTGCTGGAGAGCAGCTCCATGGAGAAGGTCCTGGTGGCCAAGAAGTGATCCATGAGGGAACAATGGGCCCTGGTGGCCAAGAAGGCCCATGGGCTCCTGGGGGGCACCAAGGAGAGTGTGGGCAGGAGGGCAGGGAGGTTCTCCTGCCCCTCTGGTGAGGGCCCATCTGGAGAAGTGGGTCCAGGTCTGGGCTCCCCAGGAGGACAAGGAGCTGCTGGAGAGGGGACAGCAAAGGCCACCAAGGGGCTGAGGGGACTGGAGCATCTGGCCCGTGAGGAAAGGCTGAGGGAGCTGGGGCTGCTGAGCTGGAGAGGAGGAGCCTGAGGGGGGGTCTCCTCAAGGCTGCTCCAGATCTGCAGGGGGGTCAGGAGGGTGGGAGCAGGCTCTTCTCAGCAGTGTCCAGGGCCAGGACAAGGGGCCATGGGCACCAGGTGGAACTCAGGGGTCCTGGTGGACAACAGGGTGAGGCAACAATGGGCCCTGGTGGCCAAGAAGGTCCATGGAATCCTGGGGGCATCAGGAAGAGTGTGGGCAGGAGGGCAGGGAGGTTCTCCTGCCCCTCTGGTGAGGGCCCATCTGGAGAAGTGGGTCCAGGTCTGGGCTCCCCAGTTCCAGAGGGACAGGGATTGAGTGGAGAGAGTCCAAGGGAGGCTACGAGGATGATGAAGGGACTGAACATCTGATGAGGAAAGGCTGGGAGACCTGGGGCTGTTTGGTCTGGAGAGGAGAAGACTGAGGGGGGACCTGATGAACGTCTGTCAATATCTGCAGGGTGGGTGTCAAGAAGGAGGGGACAATCTCTTGTCACTTGTGCCCTGTGACAGCAGGAGGGGCCATGGATTCCAACTGGAGCCCAGGAAGTTCCACCTCAACATGAGGAAGAACTTCTGGACCAGGAGGGTGGCAGAGCCCTGGGCCAGGCTGCCCAGAGAGGCTGTGGAGTCTCCTGCTCTGGAGCCTTCCAAGACCCATCTGGCCACGTTCCTGGGTGTTCCAGGACTCAATGATCTCCAGAGCTCCCTTCCAACCCCCAACATTCTGTGATTCTGTGATAAACCCACTAAAAACCAGGATGTTTGGGGCAAAATTTGTCCTTGCCTGCTCCCAATTAACCACTGGTTAATTAGCTCCTGTCAAGGGGTGTGGTTGCTCCCAGGAAATTATGGACCTCTTGGTCTCAAGATTCAATTCCCAGCCCAGCTCCTCGTTTAGGAAGATCTGAAGCTTGTAATTAACTTAATTAGTGCCCAGAGCTGATCAGCTGGTTCTGTCCTGCTCTGAACTCACAAGGAGATTGAAAAATGAGGAGAAAAGCTGGAAAAACTTGGCTTGTTTGGGGGGTTTTTTTGGCTGCTAAAAGGGTCACAACCACTTCCTAAGGTGCTGCTGGGAAAGTGGGACATTCCCAAAGCTGCCCTGCTCCTGCTGGTCCTGGTTGGAGCTTCCCAGGGTTCTTCTCTCCCTCCCTGTGGTTCCTAGGAAGGGAGATGCTGCCCCAAGGAGGTGGGAAGAATCATGGAAATGATGTTTTCTCTCCCAAAACCACCTTTTTCCTTCATTTCAGCAGCTGGATTTTTCCAAGCAAAGCAGGGGAGCGGCGACTGGATGGTGGGAAAATCCATCCCAAGCAGGAGGAGGAGGAACATCTTGGACCCTACATCCCTAAGAAGTGATTCCAAGGTCAGGGTGAAGCTTTGGCTGGAATTTTGGGAGGGAAAAGCTGGTGAGTTGTTGGACACAAACCCCTCCCACTTCTCCATAGGCCAAATCCCCAATCCCAACAATTCCAGTGGTTAAACGTTCCCTTGGTTTTATGGAGACCTGGGGACACTTGGGACCTCCAAAAATAGCCTCAAAGTGTTTCTTTCAGCTTTTCCTCCTCACATTGAACAAATCTGGGGTAAACTGGTCATCAAAACCCCCATCAATTTATTAAAGAAATCAAAGATAATGGGAATATTTCCAATTTTCAAGCTTTCTATTAATAAATCCACCTCGTTCCAGAGTGGAAGAACTTTCTCCAGCCTGAGCTGTGGAGATCCAAGGAGCAGATCCTCAACATTTCTTTTCCAATCCTGCCAAGGAGCAGGACACAAACATGGTCCCTTGATGAGGGGGAACCCATTTATTTAACCCTATTTTGAGATGTTGGGGGACAGCAGAATGTTCTCCTTCAGCACTGAGCTCTGGTGTCTCCAAACACCTCCTGGAGTCTTTAAACATCTCCTGGTGTCTCCAAACATCTCCTGGAGTCTTCAAGCACCTCCTGGTGTGTTTGAACATCTGTCTCCTCGTGCCTCAAATGTCTCCTGGTGCCTTCAAATGTCTCCTGACCTCTTTGAACATCACCCAGGGTCTTCAAACATCTCCTGGCATCACCACAGAGTTATTGGGGTTGGAAAAGACCTTTGAAGACCATCTCCTCAAACATATCCTTGTGTCTATGAACGTCTTCTGGCATCTGTGAACATCTCCTGGTGCCTTTGAACATATTCTGGTGCCTCAGGACCCCTCTTGGTGTCTTCAAACCCCTCTTGGTGTCTTCAAGCACCTCTTGGTGTCTTCAAGCACCTCCTGGTGTCTTCTCAGCAGATGGTGATGACTGAAATCTGTCCTAGCACAGAAGTTTTCCTGCTCTTGCCTGAATTTCGGGCTGTTTCCACAACCCACCACCAGGGAAGTCGGTTCATACCCATCCTCCAACGCTGAGCTCTCCAAGATCCGTCACGAGGTGGCACTACAGGACAAGGTTCTCCCCATCTCCGTGTTGAGATGGTGGACAGAAAATCCAGGGAGGCAGAAAAGAGCCCAAAAATTGGGACAACCCAAAGGCGGGTGAGGTGGGAGACCAACAGCCTGGTCTTAGACCCCAGAAGATCTTCATATCTGCTGGGGGGTTTTGCCTCCTTCCCAGCAGCAGCTTCTCATGGAAGAGTTGCAGAAGCTCAACGTGCTCCAAGGGAAGGAGAATTCCTTTCTCTCTGGAGAAGTGGGATCTGTCTTGGAGCGCGGCAGCTTCTCCCTTCCCACCACAGCTTTGGGCTCACCCAGGGCTTGAAGCTCCAGGAATGGAAGGAGAAGGGTCTGGAGAACAAGGCTTCTGTTCCACTCAACGAGTGAGTTAGACTCAAAAATGGCAAAAACTGGGGCTTGTCACAGCTCTGGAAATTGACCTTTTGGGGACATTTTTCATCCGACGTCGCTGTTTCCATCCCCTCCTTCCCAGCAATGCTTTTCCAGCTGGGTTTTTCCTTCACTCCTCACCTTGTGCTTCATGCTCCAGAGAGAGTCTTGGCCTGGCTCCTGGCCACTTGGAGGGGTCTGTTGAGGAGGAACAAGCCAATCCTGGGTCCACCAGTGGCCAACCAGAGGTGCTTTTCCTCCAGCCAGGATGGTAAATCCCACCGGGATCTCATTCCTCTGCTCCGCAGGTGGGATCTCAGTCCCTTCTCCCTTTCCATAGTTGTTCCCAGTTTCCCCTCAGGGTTTTTCCTACAGGTACATCCCTGGGTTGAGGTCCTCATTGTCCTCCTTAGATCCTGCACTCTCCAGGGAAGGCTCAAGGGACACAGACGTGTCATCAAGGTTCACCTTGGAGACAATCCTGGAGGTTTCCCGTGTGATCTCCAAGCGCTGGAGCTGCCGCTTCCCTCCGGAGCGTGTTGTTGTCTGGTGACCTGTTCCTGCTCCTCGTGTTCTCCTCTGGGATGTCCTTGGCCATGGAGCTGCCATCGGGAGGGTTGTCTTCTCCACCAGACTCAGTTGCCACGTTGGCCAATGTGGTAGTCCTCAAATTGGATGATCTGGGAATGACTGGTTTGGTTTTTCCCGGAGTCCGGATGTACTTCACGGGCTGGCGGCTGAAGTGGCACCTGGGTTGGGTCCCTGGGACCATGTCCAAGTCACTGTCCATCTTCTCCTGCACGAAGTCCTCCAGCTCTGAGCCAGCACTGGTGTTCAGCTCTGAACCAAAAATCAGAAAATTGTCTTAGAGACGAGGTCAATACGACAAATTATTAGGGCTGATGAATATTTTGCCTCTTGGAGATGATGGTGAAATGGTTGGACTTGGTGATCTTAGGAGGACTTTTCCAACCAACAGGATTCTGTGAAATCCCTCCTGCATTAACAGGCTCAGTTAATCCAACTCATTAATCAGGAGCAATTCCAAGGGAAGTGCTTGAAGGAGTTACAAGGTTATTGGTCAGGTTTATATCACAGAACCACAGAATCATCCTCGTTGGAGAGACCTTGAAGATCATCAGGTCCAACCAATAACCCAACTCTACCAAGTCCAGTGCTTAACCCATGTCCCTCAGCACCATCTCCAGGCCTTGGAAACCCCTCCAGGGATGGGGACTCCCCCCTGCCCTGGGCAGCCTGGGCCAGGGCCTGACAACCCTTGCCAGGAAGGAATTGTTCCCAAGATCCCACCTCAACCTCCCCTGGGCAACTTGAGGCCGGTTCCTCTGGTCCCATCACTTGTTCCTGGGGAGCAGAGCCCGACCCCCCCTGGCTCCAACCTCCTTCCAGGCAGTTGCAGAGCCAGAAGGTCTCCCCTCAGCCTCCTCTTCTGCAGGCTGGACACCCCCAGCTCCCTCAGCTGCTCCTCACAAGGCTTGTAGGAGACAACCTCCATCAGCACCATTATCCCCTCACCATTTACCTCCAGCATCCAGGCTCAACAGGCTGTGGGTTCCCTCCAGAGACACCTTGTGGGTGGCTTCACTGGAAGACTCATCATCAGAGACACCATCCATAGTGAAACCATGCTGGGAGGAGGAATTCTGTTGGGAAAAGCCACCAATGGTTAGACAGGACTTTGATCTGATGGGAAGATACTGTCACCACCCACTTCACCCCAGCTGCTGGGGGAGGAGGCTCCACTGGAGCTGGAAGTGCTTGGATTTCTCCCAGATCATCTGTAACTCTTGGGGGAGTAGGAAAGGAGCTTGGAAGGACATAGGTCAGGGCCAGGAGACTACATCATGGGATCATCCTGGTTGGAGAAGACCTTGAAGATCATCAACTCCAACCATAACCCAACTCTACCAAGTCTAGTGCTTAACCCATGTCCCTCAGCACCATCTCCAGGGCTTGGAAACCCCTCCAGGGATGGGGACTCCCCCCCTGCCCTGGGCAGCCTGGGTCAGGGCCTGACAACCCTTGCCAGGAAGGAATTGTTCCCCAGATCCAACCTCAGCCTCCCCTGGGCAACTTGAGGCCAGTTCCTCTGGTCCCATCACTTGTTCCTGGGGAGCAGAGCCCGACCCCCCCTGGCTCCAACCTCCTTCCAGGCAGTTGCAGAGCCAGAAGGTCTCCCCTCAGCCTCCTCTTCTCCAGGCTGGACACCCCCAGCTCCCTCAGCTGCTCCTCACAAGGCTTGTTCTCCAAAAGACCTGCCAGCTCCAGCATCCCTGCCATGAAATTCACCCCAGAAGCACCTGCTGGTGGTGGGACCGATGCCCATGTCCCACGGGACCCAGAAGTGGCCAATTTCAGATGAAAAAAGGGGAAATACCAGGATCTGAGCTGCCCACTGGAGCACAGTCATCCTCCAATGGAGATGGGAGGAGGAGTGAAGGACACAGGGGAACCTGGGTGGTGTGGAACCAGTGAATTGGGTCACCTGGTGGCTTTTCCTGGTGGCCAAACCAGAGCGTCCTGAGGAGCAACTTTCTTTTGTCAAGGTCTGTGACACTTCCACGCATGGAAATGTCCAGATGTCCACATCTGGAATTGACCACACGTGTCCACGTTTCCTGTGGAGCTCGGTCCTGCTGCAGCAGCAGGAAAAATGGCTTGGAAAGCAGCCCCAAAAGGCACCAGTTTTGGGTGGATCCAAGACTTTTCCATGACTTTTTGAGGAATCCCGTGGGATTTCTGCCCAGCAGGAGGGAACTGGGTCCATCCTGGGGAGTTTGTGGCAACTTTAATCAGAATTGTTCTCATTTCTGCTTCCTCAGTCAGAGGGGCCTGGAGACAAAGCTGCCCTGGATCTGCTCACTGAGGACACCTTGGACCAACCACTTGAGTTCAGATGGAGAGGAGGAGGTTGAGGGGGGGGGGGTCAGTGTGTCCTGGTGGCCAAGAAGGCCCATGGGCTCCTGGGGGCATCAAGGAGAGTGTGGGCAGGAGGGCAGGGAGGTTCTCCTGCCCCTCTGGTGAGGGCCCATCTGGAGAAGTGGGTCCAGGTCTGGGCTCCCCAGGAGGACAAGGAGCTGCTGGAGAGGGGACAGCAAAGGCCACCAAGGGGCTGAGGGGACTGGAGCATCTGGCCCGTGAGGAAAGGCTGAGGGAGCTGGGGCTGCTGAGCTGGAGAGGAGGAGCCTGAGGGGGGGTCTCCTCAAGGCTGCTCCAGATCTGCAGGGGGGTCAGGAGGGTGGGAGCAGGCTCTTCTCAGCAGTGTCCAGGGCCAGGACAAGGGGCCATGGGCACCAGCTGGAACATGGGAAGTTGCAGCTCCCCAGGAGGAGGAACTTGTTGCCTGGGAGGGTGGCAGAGCCCTGGGCCAGGCTGCCCAGAGAGGCTGTGGAGTCTCCTGCTCTGGAGACATTCCCAGCCCAGCTGGTTCCTGTGGGATCTGCTGGAAGTGCCCCTGCTCTCCAGGGGGTTGGACTGATGATCTCCAGAGCTCCCTTCCAACTCTGATGAGTCTGTGACTCTGTAACTCCAAAGCAGGAGGCAGAGAATCCCTCAGCCCAAGTCTCACTCCCTTTGAACTTTAGAATTCTTGCCAGTTTACATCTCCCTCTGCCAGTTTCAAGCCATCCCCCCTGGTCCCATCCCTCCTGCCCTTGGCCAAAGTCCCTCCCCAGCTTTCCTGGAGCCCCTTCAGGCACTGGAAGGTTCTCCAAGGTCTCCATGAAACATTCTCCTCTCCACTTGAACACCCCAACTCTCCCAGCCTGTCTCCAGAGCTGCTCCAGCCCTCCCATCATCTCCGTGGCCTCCTCTGGACTCTCTCCAACAGCTCCACATCCTTCCTGTGGTGAGGACTCCAGAACTGAACCCAGTTCTCCAGGTGGGTCTCACCAGAGAATCCCATAACTTTTCAGGCTGATTGGGACCTAAAACATGGACCAAAAACCACCCTCCAGATTGGCCTGAGAAGCTTCTATGTGACCTGTAGCTCCTATTTTTTGTCTCTTTCTCCCACTTCCCATGCAACTGGTTCCCTGCTCCTTCCCTTTGGAATAACCCAGTGGTGGAAATGGGTTTGTGATCCATGGAAATGTTCTCTTTAATTGCTCCTCAAGCTTCTTGCCTACAGCAAGGTGAGCAAGCCCAGCTCAGCCTCAGGGAGCTCTACCTCTGGAGGTACATTCTGGATTGTCTTTGGGCCCTCAGGTCCTTCATCCTTTTCACTCGTTGGTTCTTGGGAAGGGTTTTCACATCCCAAGGACATGGATGGAGGCAGCTCTTCCATCCCAAACACCCTCTCGTAGTTCTGGATGAGGAATTCCACAATTTGGGCTTGATATCCAGAGTCAACCAGGCATGACATGGAGATGTCATTCCCTGAGATTGGTCGGATCAACGTTGGCCCAAAGATGATTCCCAGGTTGTTTGGGGACATCTTGTTCTCTTCATATTTCTCTGCCACCCTAGGGAAGGGAAACAGGACTATCAGGGACATCCCAGCTCCTGAGGACCCAGCTGGGATGCACCAAACCCCCCATTTTTTCTGCTGGAGACACAACCTCCATCCTTGATGGGGAGCAGAGCTCTTGTCTCTGCAGGGAAACCCCGGAGAGAAACCTCAGGAGTTATCAGAGAAACATGGAATGGTTTGGGTGGGAAGGGACCTTCAAGCTCATCTAGATCCAACCCCCACCATGGGCAGGGCCACCTCCCACCAGCTCCCTCAGCTGCTCCTCACAAGTTCTCCAGCCCCTTCCCCTTGTCCTCCTCCTTCCCCTTGTCCTCCAGCCTCTTCTCCTTGTTCTCCAGCCCCTCTCCCAACTCCATTGCTCTTCTCTGGACACACTCCAGCCCTTCCATACCCTTCTTGGAGATGGATCAATCCATCCACCTTCATTCCTCCTCACAGGAAGCACAGACATGCTCCAAAATTGCACAGATTGGACCTGGCAGCAGGACCTGAACCATTTTGGGACATCTCAACCACTTCTACAAGCCTCTCTCAGGAACCACCAGGGATCTCCTGGGCATGGACCTGCCACTAACCATCATCTCACCTGTACAGGTGGGCAATCAGGTGTCTTAGGGTGTTGTAGTTGCTTCCAGGTAATTTACTCAGCAGATTCTTCATGGTCTGGATGGGATCAGAAGGGAACCCTGCACAATCCAATTTTTCTTCTCCAGTTTTCTGCAAATCTTTGGCAAGAGCCATGAGGTCCTGATAGAGCTGGGACATCAGCACCGGGGCCGAGAGCTGCAGCAAGAGGGAAGAAGACAACATCTTACTTCATCCTGCTGGGATGGCAGCCAGGAATGAGGCCAAGTTCAGGCTTTATAGAATCATGGGATGGTTTGGGTTGGTGGGACCTTCAAGACCATCTAGATCCAACCTCCACCATGGCCAGGGACACCTCCCAGCAGCCCAGGTGGCTCCAAGCCCCATCCAACCTGCCCTTGGACACTTCCAGGGATGGGGCAGCCACAACTTCCCTGGCCCAGGCTCTCCCCACCCTCCCAGCCAAGAATTTCCTCCTCGTGTCCAACCTCCAGCTCCCTCTGCCAGTTTCAAGCCATCCCCCCTGGTTCCATCCCTCCTGCCCTTGGCCCAAGTCCCTCCCCAGCTTTCCTGGAGCCCCTTCAGCCACTGGAAGGTGCTCCAAGGTCTCCCTGGATCCTTCTCCTCTCCACTTGAACACCCCAACTCTCCCAGCCTGTCTCCAGAGCTGCTCCAGCCCTCAGACCATCTCCGTGGCCTCCTCTGGTCTCCTTCCATCAGCTCCATGTCCTCCTTATGTTGGGAGCTCCAGACCTGGACCCACTTCTCCAGATGTGTCCCCCTCAGAGGGGCAGGAGAACCTCCCTGCCCTCCTGCCCACACTCTCCTTGATGCTCCCCAGGAGCCCACAGGACTTCTTGGCCACCTGGACCTCATGAGAGCCGAGTAGAGTGGGACAATCCCTTCCCTTGACCACGCTGCTGGTGGCAACCCATGTTTGGTACCCACCTCCTTCAGGAAATGCTTCAGGACCCCTGTGATGTCATGGGGGGAGTGCTCAGAAAGCTCCACCAGGTTCCGACCGTTCTCGAACGCCTGGCACAGCTTTTCCACCCGGGCTTTGGATCCGCTTATCCGATAGATGCCCTACGTGGGGCAGAGGGGAGGAGAGCTCAGGAGTTTTGGACTTGGGAGAAGACCCAAGCAAGACAACCTCACCACTCACCTGCACCCCCAAGGCACGAGCTTCAATTTCTGAGGTGCATTTCACCACGATGAAGGGAACTTCTTCCGGGAAGTCCCGAGGAACGTGCGTGAAGTCGATGCCGAAGAGGGGGACTCGGTTGGGCAACTTCTTGTGGCCACAGGTGATGAGCAGGTTCTCGAGACACTTCTTGTGGCAGGCTAGGTAGCACTGAAAGAGGAGAACCTCCCCAGTTATGGGCTGGTTGTGATCCAGCAGGGGCTGAACTTGGAGTCACAGAGGGGTCAGGGTTTGGATGGGACCTCTGGAGATCACCTAGTTCTGGAGAACAGGGTCAACCTCCAGCAGGAACCAGCTGGGTTGGGAATGTCTCCAGAGGAGGAGCCTCCAGAAGAAGCCCAGAACTTTGCAGAGGGGCCCCGTGTTCCTGCAGACCTTCAACGAGGCCCTGGCCACCCCAGGCTCCCAAATGAAACACCTACAATGCCATCTCCTGGCCCTCACCTCCTCGCACTCGAAGCCACTGACCATGAAGGTGTCACACTCCCTGCACTTGGAGGGACCTCGAAGCTTCCGCAGCCGGTGGCTCTGAGCCGCGCTGGAGAGGAGAACGTTCCTCAGCTGCTGCTGGGATGTCCCATTTTCTGCCCAAACAGCATCAAAGCATGAGCAGGAACCAAGACACAAGCACGGTTTCCACCTGGAGACCCTGAGAACTTGGTGGCTCACCGTTTTCCAACGTTTGCAAGGAGTCTCTCTCTTCAAAGTCATCTGAGGAGGACATGGTGCTGGTGGACGGAGCTTTCAGCAACTTCCTGGTGGAGTTTCCTTGAGAAAGGAGAAAATACAACCTGCTGCTCTCCTGGTGGTGCCCAGAGAAGGTCAGTGTGGACTTTATTCCCCGTTTTTAGGTTGTTTTAGGCCAAGATTAGGGAAGAGGTTCTGCTGCTCTCACCTGGGCTGGAATTGGGAGAGTCCAGGGACCGGGACTCACAGTTCCCACCAAGACTTTCTGTGTCACTGCAGAGGGATTTGTTCACACCTGTGGAAGGTGGAGATGGTGACCAACCATCCCAAGTGCTCTTGGGGTCCTTCAACACTGGGCTGAAGTCCAACCCAAGCCCCCAAGCCAACCCAGAAACACTTTGTCAATGTTTTCTCCCAATCTTGAGAACCTGAGAACCTCTCCCACCTTTTGGCTCCAAACCTCAATGAAACAAGAGTGACTGGGGAGAAAATGGTGTCATTTGTGCTAAATTCAACCTACTCTGGTCCCCATCTGTGGACAACTGCTTCCTGGTGGGGTCATCTGGTGTGCTGGGGTCCTTTGCTGTGGTGTGATGAGATGTCACCTTCTTATTGCCACTGGGAGGGGACCTGAGAAGGGTTGAGACAAATTTCCAGCAGTCACAGAGGGGTGGGGTGGGAAGGAAGCTCTGGAGATCATCAAGCCAACCCCCCTGGAGAGCAGGGGCACCTCCAGCAGATCCCACAGGAACCAGCTGGGTTGGGAATGTCTCCAGAGCAGGAGACTCCACAGCCTCTCTGGGCAGCCTGGCCCAGGGCTCTGCCACCCTCCCAGGCAACAAGTTCCTCCTCCTGGGGAGCTGGAACTTCCCATGTTCCAGCTGGTGCCCATGGCCCCTTGTCCTGGCCCTGGACACTGCTGAGAAGAGCCTGCTCCCACCCTCCTGACCCCCCTGCAGATCTGGAGCAGCCTTGAGGAGACCCCCCCTCAGGCTCCTCCTCTCCAGCTCAGCAGCCCCAGCTCCCTCAGCCTTTCCTCACGGGCCAGATGCTCCAGTCCCCTCAGCCCCTTGGTGGCCTTTGCTGTCCCCTCTCCAGCAGCTCCTTGTCCTCCTGGGAAGCCCAGACCTAGACCCACTTCTCCAGATGGGCCCTGACCAGAGGAGCAGGAGAACCTCCCTGCCCTCCTGCCCACACTCTCCTTGATGCCCCCAGGAGCCCATGGGCCTTCTTGGCCGCCAGGGCCCATTGTTGCCTCATGGTCACCCTGTAGGTTTGGTTTTCTTACCTCTGACTTCCAGAAGTCAGTGGCTCAAACTCAAACACTTCCACCTGGATCTCTTTCTTCTGCAGGGCCTGGATGAACTCCAGGTATTTCTCACCAGCTTTGTAGGGCTTGCAGACCTCGGCCAGGTGCTGGTATCCAACTGGGATCTGCTCTGACTGACTCTGCCTCTGCTTAAACATCCTTAAAGTGACCTGACAGGGAAAGGAAGAGAACATCATGGGATCATGGGATGGTTTGGGTTGGTGGGACCTTCAGGCTCATCTAGATCCAACCCCTCTATGGCCAGGGACACCTCCCAGCAGCCCAGGTGGCTCCAAGCCCCATCCAACCTGCCCTTGGACACTGCCAGGGATGGGGCAGCCACAACTTCCCTGGCCCAGGCTCTCCCACCCTCCCAGCCAAGAATTTCCTCCTCGTGTCCAACCTCCAGCTCCCTCTGCCAGTTTCAAGCCACCCCCCCGGTCCCATCCCTCCTGCCCTTGGCCCAAGTCCCTCCCCAGCTTTCCTGGAGCCCCTTCAGCCACTGGAAGGTGCTCCAAGGTCTCCCTGAAGCTTTCTCCTCTCCAGGCTGAACATCCCAACTCTCCCAGCCTGTCTCCAGAGGTTTTCCAGCCCTTGGATCATCTCCATGGTCTCCTCTGGTCTCCCTCCAACAGCTCCATGTCCTTCTTGTGTTTGGGGCTCCAGAACTGGCCCCAGTAACAATCATTGCTCCTCTAAGCCCAAGTGCTTTTTCAAAGGATCATGGAATCCCAAACAGGTTTGGTTTGGAAGGGAGCTCTGATGATCACCTAGTCCAACCCCCTGGAGAGCAGGGTCACCTCCAGCAGATCCCACAGGAACCAGCTGGGCTGGGAATGTCTCCAGAGCAGGAGACTCCACAGCCTCTCTGGGCAGCCTGGCCCAGGGCTCTTTTGTTCTCCAGATGCTTCTCCTTGTCCTCCAGCCCCTTCTCCTTGTCCTCCAGCCCCTTCTCCTTGTCCTCCAGCCCCTCCTCCATGTCCTCCAGCCCCTTCTCCTTGTCCTCCAGCCCCTTCTCCATCTCCTCCAGCCCCTTCTCCATGTTCTCCAGCCCCTTCTCCTTGTCCTCCAGCTCCTTCCCATCTCCATTACCCTTTGAGTCAAGTTGTCAGGGTGGGAAGGGAGCTCTGGAGATCACCCAGTGCCACCCCCTGGAGAGCAGGGGCACCTCCAGCAGATCCCACAGGAACCAGCTGGGTTGGGAATGTCTCCAGAGCAGGAGACTCCACAGCCTCTCTGGGCAGCCTGGCCCAGGGCTCTGCCACCCTCAAGGTCAAGTGGTGAAGACCCTGGAGATCTTACCCCAAAGAGCAGTTCCCTTCAAGCAAGGATTGGAGGAGAAGTTCCAGGAGTTCACCTACCCAGGTCAGCACTTCATCCCCCTGGTAGATGAGCTTCCGGATGTGGGAGACGATCCGAGCTCGAACCTTCTCCAGCTCCTGGCGCCGGAAGTTGGCGTCGCTGATGCACATTTTGTACAGAGCTTCTGTCTCCTGGACCTGTGTCCCACCAGCAGAAGAACCACAGGACCATCAAGGAATTGTCATGGTTGGAGGAGACCTCCAAGAACACCCGAGTCCAACAACGACAACAAAACCAAATCAACCAACCAGCCAACAAGACCACAACACCCACCATGGAGAGACGTGGGAGACAGTCAGGAGAAACCTGACATGTAGAATCATGGCATTATGGAATTGTGTTGCTTGGAGAAGATCTTGAAGATCATCCAGTCCAACCATGGCCCCCACCACTGCTCCATGTCCCTCAGCACCATCTCCAGGGCTTGGAAACCCCTCCAGGGATGGGGACTCCACCCTGGGTAGCCTGGGCCAGGCCCTGACAACCCTTGCCAGGAAGGAATTGTTCCCAAGATCCCACCTCAACCTCCCCTGGGCAACTTAAGGCTGGTTCCTCTTGTCCCATCACTTGTTCCTGGGGAGCAGAGCCTGACCCCCCCTGGCTCCAACCTCCTTCCAGGCAGTTGCAGAGCCAGAAGGTCTCCCCTCAGCCTCCTCTTCTGCAGGCTGGACACCCCCAGCTCCCTCAGCTGCTCCTCACAAGTTCTCCAGCCCCTTCTCCTTGTCCCCCAGCCCCTTCTTGTCCTCCAGCCCCTTCTCCTTGTCCTCCACCCCCTTCCCTACCTTCTTTAATCAAACCATGGAGTGAAGGAGGAGAAAGTCCCCGGGATGGGTGAGAAGACGCCGTAACATGGCACGTGGGATGGCTGAGGACACCATCAGCCTGAGCTCCTCACCTTGGCTTGTGCCTCCTCGCAGGAACGACGTCGCTTCTCCAGCTGCTTGTTGGCACTGCTGGGGTTGGTGGTGGCCACGCTCTGGAACTCATCCTCTGCCTTGGCACTCAACTGCTTGGCCTTCTCCAGCTCCTCGCAGCGCTGGACGTACTGCAGGCGGGACTTGCGCAGGGAGGACAGGGACTCGTTCTGGAACAGGCCAAGGAAGAGGTTCAAGAAGCTGGAGAGGCAGTGGAGGAACATGTCACAGCTTGTATGGCCTCCAGGAAAGCTGAGGAGGGACTTTGGCCAAAAAACCCACCACCAACCAACCCAGGCCAGCAGTCGTGGGAAGTTCTGCCCCATCCTTGGATGGTCAAGACCATCTTCTCATCTGCATCAGATCTTCCCAACCTTGGAAGTGTCCAAGGGCAGGTTGGATGGAACTTGGAGCAACCTGGGCTGCTGGGAGGTGGCCCTGCCCACGGTGGGGGTGGGACTAGATGAGCTTGGAGGTTCCTCCAACCAAAACCAGTCTAGGGGCTCTATAACTGGAACTGCTCCCAAACTCTCCCCACCCCACAACTCCCTTGGCCTTCCAGTGCCTGAGAAGATCCTACAAGAAAGCTGGGGAGGGACTTTGGCCAAGGGCAGGAGGGATGGGACCAGGGGGGATGGCTTGAAACTGGCAGAGGGAGCTGGAGGTTGGACACGAGGAGGAAATTCTTGGCTGGGAGGGTGGGGAGAGCCTGGGCCAGGGAAGCTGTGGCTGCCCCATCCCTGGAAGTCTCCAAGGGCAGGTTGGATGAAGCAACCTGGGCTGCTGGGAGGTGGCCCTGCCCATGAAGGGGCTGGACGTAGATGATTTTTTGAGGTCTCTTCCCACCCAAAAGATTCCATGGTTCCATGATTCCTACAAGGAAAGCTCCTGTCTCTTGGTTCAAATGGGTGTTTTCATTCAGATGGACATCACCCTTCTCCCTCCCTCTCCTCCCAAAGTTCAGGAGCTCCAAGACATCCCTTGGGTTTCCTCCCCAGCCATTTTGGAAACAAGGAGCATCTTCAGCTCCAGCTGAAGTTCAAGTGCTCCCTCACTCTGCAGCCTCTACCGTTGGCAGGAGTGATGGGACCTGGTGATGGAAGCAGGGACAGGATGGCCTAGAAGTTCCTCAGAAGACTTGAAGAAGTTACTTTGATTCCAGAGGAGGATGAATATCACCTTTTTTTAATGACCTCTTGCTCCTTAACATCAATATCCAAGGTTTTGAGGAGAAAGATCCAACCCATCCATTGACTTCTCACC
The DNA here is from genome assembly GCF_020740795.1 of Apus apus. Classification (NCBI taxonomy): domain Eukaryota; kingdom Metazoa; phylum Chordata; class Aves; order Apodiformes; family Apodidae; genus Apus; species Apus apus. The sequence goes on along the minus strand of NC_067310.1, from coordinate 153,999 downwards.
ATTCTCTTTTGCTCCTTTGTCCACTGATCCTTGAATTCTTTCCTCCACTTCTCAATTTCATTCTTCTTGGCTGACAGAGGCTGCAGAGGAAGAAGAGTTAGGGCAGGAAACTTCCTCCTGAAGTAGGAAAAATCAGGGGGCAGGAACCCTCCCAGATGCCCCTTTTGTTCCCCTCAAATTTGGTTTCATCCCCTTCCTTCCTTCTCTCATCCCTTCCATGGACCATGAGAAGTCCCTTCATCAAGTTGCTGTGATGTTCCCTGAGATCTTGGAAGACCATTACCTGGTAGAATTCCTTCTGCTGGAGCAACCCTACAGTCTCAGTGGCTGAATTCCCAACTTTGATGTCCTGTTCCAGGACCATTGTGTAGAGGCTCCTCAGGGGCATCTTGTGCTGCAGAAACCAGATGTAAGAATTCCTAAATCCAAGAGGTTTTTGGTAGATCTGACCAAGGTCTCTTCCAAAAAAAAGATCAGAATGTCCATGCTGGGGGGTTATTCCAGAGGACACAGCAGGATGGTGGGAGAAGACCTTTCTGCTGGGCAGTGTTGGCCAACTCGTGGCCTTGTCCATCCTTCTAATTATCCAAAAAACCTCTCTGTGTTAGAAGCCAATAGAAGGAAAACTGGGACCAGTTCTGGAGGCCCCAACATAAGGAGGACATGGAGCTGATGGAGGGAGGAGGAGACCATGGAGATGCTCCAAGGCAGGAAAACTTCTGGAGCCAGGCTGGGAGAGTTGGGATGTTCAGCCTGGAGAGGAGAAAGCTCCAAGGAGACCTTGGAGCAGCTTCCAGTGCCTGAAGGGGCTCCAGGAAAGCTGGGGAGGGACTTGGGCCAAGGGCAGGAGGGATGGGACCAGGGGGGATGGCTTGAAACTGGCAGAGGGAGCTGGAGGTTGGACACGAGGAGGAAATTCTTGGCTGGGAGGGTGGGGAGAGCCTGGGCCAGGGAAGCTGTGGCTGCCCCATCCCTGGAAGTGTCCAAGGGCAGGTTGGATGGGGCTTGGAGCCACCTGTGCTGCTGGGAGGTGGCCCTGCCCATGGTGGGGTTGGATCTAGATGAGCTTGAAGGTCCCTCCAACCCAAGCCATGCCATGATTCCATGGAACAAAGAGCTGGTCCCATGCTGGGAGCTTTAGGAAGGCCCCATACCTGGTGGCAGATGGCGTTGCGTCCCGACTCCGCGATCTTCACCATCCCTTTGGCAAACTCTGTCTCTGGAAAAGGACAGAGAGGATGAGACACCAGAGCCACACTCTGGTGGGTTGGCCAAAGATTGAGGTCATTTCAGCCAGTTCATTAGGGTCATTCCTTCTAATTAGGGTCATTCCTTCTAATTAGGGTCATTCCTTCAAATTAGGGTCGTTCCATCCAATGAAAGTCATCCAAGGGAGAAGAAATTCCAACTCCCTGTCTTCATCCTCAGCCAAGAAGTGGGTGTTTGCCCAGTTTCCCCCCAGTATATTTCTAATTGCAACTGGGTGTTGGCCAGAGGGCTGGGCTGCCAACCAGGGGGACCTGGACAGGCTGGAGAGTTGGGTGGGGAGGGACCTCCTGAGGTTCACCAAGGGCAAGCGTAGGGGCTGCACTTGAGGAGGAGCAACCCCAGGGAGCAGCACAGGATTGAGGGACCTGCTGGAGAGCAGCTCTGGGGACAAGGACCTTGGGGTCTGGTGGACAACAGGGTGACCATGAGGCAGCAACGGGCCCTGGTGGCCAAGAAGGCCCATGGGCTCCTGGGGGGCATCAAGGAGAGTGTGGGCAGGAGGGCAGGGAGGTTCTCCTGCCCCTCTGGTGAGGGCCCATCTGGAGAAGTGGGTCCAGGTCTGGGCTCCCCAGGAGGACAAGGAGCTGCTGGAGAGGGGACAGCAAAGGCCACCAAGGGGCTGAGGGGACTGGAGCATCTGGCCCGTGAGGAAAGGCTGAGGGAGCTGGGGCTGCTGAGCTGGAGAGGAGGAGCCTGAGGGGGGGTCTCCTCAAGGCTGCTCCAGATCTGCAGGGGGGTCAGGAGGGTGGGAGCAGGCTCTTCTCAGCAGTGTCCAGGGCCAGGACAAGGGGCCATGGGCAGCAGCTGGAACATGGGAAGTTCCAGCTCCCCAGGAGGAGGAACTTGTTGCCTGGGAGGGTGGCAGAGCCCTGGGCCAGGCTGCCCAGAGAGGCTGTGGAGTCTCCTGCTCTGGAGACATTCCAGCCCAGCTGGTTCCTGTGGGATCTGGTGGAGGTGCCCCTGCTCTCCAGGGGGTTGGATTGATGATCTCCAGAGCTCCCTACCCACCCTGACAACTCCTTGACTCAAAGTCCTGCTCAGTGCAAGGGCTTGGAGTCAATGATTGGACCAGGTGACCTTCACATGTCCTAACCTGAACCACACTGTGATTTTATGATTTGTTTCTATAAATCAGAGCTCTGGAGAAGCTGTGGAGCTCCATGGGGGTCAGTGCTGGACTCACCATAGCTCAGACGTTTCTCCATCCAGATGAGAAGCTCCTTGACATATTTACACCACAACTTGGCATATTCCAGGGCTGCCTCGATGCCACCTTCACACTTGATCAGCATCTCATCCACCTCCTGAACTGCAACGGGACAAACCCAAGGTCAGAGCAGCAGAAACTCCTCCCAGAGAAGACAACCTGGAGGCTCCAGGGTTGCTGCTGTGAGATACTCAAGGAACAGCCCCCCCAAAGAAGGTTTTTTTGGTAAATAATGTCATGGTGATCCCATCCTTGGACCCACAAAATCCAGAAGGGAAGGATCTAATCATGGGTTACTGGGAGTTACACAGAATCCTTCTGGTTGGAGAGGACTCGATGAAGATCATCAAGTCCAACCATCATCCAACTCTACCAACCCATAACCCAACTCTACCACCCATAACTCAACTCTACCTACCCTTAACCCAACTCTACCACCCCTAACCAAACTTTACCACCCATAACTCAACACTACCAACCCATAACCCAACTCTACCAACCATAACTCAACTCTACCTACCCATAACCCAACTCTACCAACCCATAACCCAACTCTACCACCCTTAACCCAACTCTACCTACCCTTAACCCAACTCTACCACCCTTAACCCAACTCTACCACCCATAACTCAACTCTACCAACCCATAACCCAACTCTACCACCCTTAACCCAACTCTACCTACCCTTAACCCAACTCTACCACCCTTAACCAAACTTTACCACCCATAACTCAACTCTACCAAACCATAACCCAACTCTTCCAAGCCCACTGCTTAACCCATGTCCCTCAGCAGAATTGCAGGAAGGATTCAGGTCCCTTGGTAGAACCTCAACCTGATTCATCACAAATTAAACACATTTCAAGCTGAAATCTGTAAGAAAACAGCTCAGATTGGGTTTTTTTTTTATTCTGGTTTTTGTTTCAGAGGGGCTTTTAATGAAGAAAACCTCATTTTATGTTGCCAGGAATGAGCTGGAAGCTGCTGAGGACCTTCCTAGCAGGTAACAAAGTCCTTCAGACTAGTCTCAAGTTTCACTGGGTTGATCTGGGCTTGAAACCAGGAGACACTGTCTCCCACAGCATCCTTGTAGATGGATAGACAGTTGGGTGGAGAGGAACCTCCTGGGGTTCACCAAGGGGTTCACCCAAGGAGGAACAACCCCAGGGAGCAGCACAGGGTGGGGGGACCTGCTGGAGAGCAGCTCTGGGGACAAGGACCTTGGGGTCTGGGGGACAACAGGGTGACCATGAGGTGAGAACAGGCCCTGGTGGCCAAGAAGGCCCTTGGGCTCCTGGGGGGCACCAAGGAGAGTGTGGGCAGGAGGGCAGGGAGGTTCTCCTGCCCCTCTGGTGAGGGCCCATCTGGAGAAGTGGGTCCAGGTCTGGGCTCCCCAGAAGGACAAGGAGCTGCTGGAGAGGGGACAGCAAAGGCCACCAAGGGGCTGAGGGGACTGGAGCATCTGGCCCGTGAGGAAAGGCTGAGGGAGCTGGGGCTGCTGAGCTGGAGAAGCCTGAGGGGGGGTCTCCTCAAGGCTGCTCCAGATCTGCAGGGGGGTCAGGAGGGTGGGAGCAGGCTCTTCTCAGCAGTGTCCAGGGCCAGGACAAGGGGCCATGGGCAGCAGCTGGAACATGGGAAGTTCCAGCTCCCCAGGAGGAGGAACTTGTTGCCTGGGAGGGTGGCAGAGCCCTGGGCCAGGCTGCCCAGAGAGGCTGTGGAGTCTCCTGCTCTGGAGACATTCCCAACCCAGCTGGTTCCTGTGGGATCTGCTGGAGGTGACCCTGCTCTCCAGGGGGTTGGATTGATGGTCTCCAGAGCTCCCTGCCCACCCTGACAACTTGACTCAAAGGGTAATGGAGATGGAGAAGGAGCTGGAGGACAAGGAGAAGGGGCTGGAGGAGATGGAGAAGGGGCTGGAGGACGTGGAGGAGGGGCTGGAGAACATGGAGGAGAGGCTGGAGGACACGGAGAAGGGGCTGGAGGAGATGGAGAAGGAGCTGGAGGACAAGGACAAGGGGCTGGAGAACATGGAGAAGGGGCTGGAGAACAAGGAGAAGGGGCTGGAGGACAAGGAGAAGCATCTGGAGAACAACAGAGCCCTGGGCCAGGCTGCCCAGAGAGGCTGTGGAGTCTCCTGCTCTGGAGACATTCCCAACCCAGCTGGTTCCTGTGGGATCTGCTGGAGGTGCCCCTGCTCTCCAGGGGGTTGGCTTGATGATCTCCAGAGCTTCCTTCCCACCCCACCACTCAGTGATTTTAAGGATTGGAATGATTTTAATTAGCACTCTTACCCGTCAGCTCTGCCTGCACCGGCCTCTCTGCGCTGACTTTGCTCTCGCAGACACTTCCCCTCAACTGTGAGTGGGGGGGGAAAGGAAACAAAAAAGAAGAAAACAATGAAGAAAAATGAATATTTAGGAATTCAGAAGATTTTTTTCCCCAAATCCAACCTGGGTTTGGTTTTGATGGAGCAGTTCAAATAGTTCCCTGAGTCTGGACAGAGGGGAAAAAAATTGAGGAGTCAACTATGAAGAGAAACCCGGAGGAAACTCAACGTTAAAAGGCAGAGAAAAAAGGTTTAAGTTTTATATTTAAATTTATCCCATGGGATATTAGGACTCAATCAAGTCCCATCAGAGGGAAATTCATTCCCTACCCTCTTGATTTGTACAAAAAATCTTGAAATGAGGCTGATAATCCCCAAAGAAGTGCTGAAAACAAGCCGAAAACATCCACGTTTTGTAGGTTTTTGGCTTCTAAAGGCCCAAATTTGGGAGGTTTTGGAGCCTTGCCTTCCAGGAGCAGGTTTTGGTTCTTCTGATCATCTTCTTGCAGGACAAAATGGAACCAATTTCCACAGGAAAAAGAGGAAATGTTTCCTGAGAGGGAAAATTCTCTGCCCTGTTGCCACCTCCGGGATTTGTTGGGGCCAAATGTTCTTTTCTGGCTCTTCCAGGAAGAGCTGGAACCAGTTGGGTTGGTTGGGTTGATTTTTGGCAGGTAGATCACCCAGAAGACAATTTGAACCAGGTAGAATTGAACCATGTGGAGTGAAATTGTGTGGAATTGAATCATGATAGAAAATCCTGCTCTTTTGCCAAGGTCATTTCTGGAATATCATGGATCTCATCCTTTCCCTACCGGAACGACGTCTCCTTCTGTGGTTGGATCTGTGTTCTCAACATCACCCATGAAGACATCAACTGTCCTGTATCATGAATAATAAGATGTAATTAATTAAATATGAGGATCCAAAGACCCAGCAAAACCAGTTCAGCCCAGTTTACACACGTGTTTCCAAAGGAGATTTCGATGGCGTCGAGACTCCGGAATATCTCACTGTATCTCTTCCTGTTTTCAGGTGTCTTCTCTTGATTGTCCAGACCTGGAGGTGGAGAAGGAATGGTTGGGTTGAAGCACCTGATCCAGAGGTCCCCGAGGTGGACAGGGTGGCCCCTGAGGACACAGAGAGGGGGGCTGAGCACTGATGACCTCATGGAGCCACAGGGAGGTGACAAACCACAGTGGAACGCACGGTGAGGTGGGATTCAAAGGAAGATCTTGGGAATTCATCCAGGTTCCTTGGGCAGAACACCTGGAAAACCAGGCTGCAGATGTCCAGGAGAGACATTTACCCTGGTTTTAGAGATTATAACCCCGAGATAAGCTTCAAAAACTGTGCAGAAACCTTCATTGTAGCCACTCTGAGCTGAAGACATTGAATCCCAGACTGATTTTGGTGGGAAGGGACCTTCAAGCTCATCTAGATCCAACCCCACCATGGGCAGGGACACCTCCCACCAGCCCAGGTTGCTCCAAGCCCCATCCAACCTGCCATGAAAAAACACCTGAGCTTTGAGGAGCAGTGATTGTTACTAGGTCCAGTTCTGGAGCCTCCAAGCCAAGAAGGTAATGGAACTGTTGGAAGGAAACCAGAGGAGGCCACAGAGATGACCCAAGACTGGAGCAGCTCTGGAGACAGCCTGGGAGAGTTGGGGTGTTTAACTGGAGAGGAGAAGGCTCCAAGGATACCTTGGAGAACCTTCCAGTGCCTGAAGGGGCTCCAGGAAAGCTGGGGAGGGACTTTGGCCAAGGGCAGGAGGGATGGGACCAGGGGGGATGGCTTGAAACTGGCAGAGGGAGCTGGAGGTTGGACACGAGGAGGAAATTCTTGGCTGGGAGGGTGGGGAGAGCCTGGGCCAGGGAAGCTGTGGCTGCCCCATCCCTGGAAGTGTCCAAGGGCAGGTTGGATGGGGCTTGGAGCCACCTGGGCTGCTGGGAGGTGGCCCTGCCCATGCAGGGGGTTGAATCTAGATGATCTTTGAGGTCCCTCCGACCCAAACCATCCCGTGAGTCGATGAAATGAGGCACAAAGTGACTTTTCTACCAGCACCATTTGAGGAACATCTGCAGCTCAGTGTGAAAAACTCAACCAGCAGTGAAGCAACTCGAGATGTAGGTCAACCACATCCTGTTTCCTGGGATGTCCAGAGGACAAAGAAGAGTGAACTTGTCTTTTGTTTTGACCAATCCTGCCCAATTTTGTGTTTTAAAACATTTTTCCTCTTGATTATTTTTTTTTTTGGTTGTTTTCAGCAACTTTTTTTCCTGAGTCAAGTTTAGTTTCAGTCTGAGTGACAAAGGGGTGAGAGTGGAAAATGAGATGAACATCATCACACCCCTCAGGTCACATGTTCTCCCTCCTCTACCTGCAACCAAGGGCAGAAAAGAGAGTTGTTTGGGTTGGAGAAGACCTAGAAGATCATCAACTCCAACCATAACCCAACTCTACCAAGTCTAGTGCTTAACCCATGTCCCTCAGCACCATCTCCAGGGCTTGGAAAGCCCTCCAGGGATGGGGACTCCCCCCCTGCCCTGGGCAGCCTGGGCCAGGGCCTGACAACCCTTGCCAGGAAGGAATTGTTCCCAAGATCCCACCTCAACCTCCCCTGGGCAACTTGAGGCCAGTTCCTCTGGTCCCATCCCTTGTTCCTGGGGAGCAGAGCCCGACCCCCCCTGGCTCCAACCTCCTTCCAGGCAGTTGCAGAGCCAGAAGGTCTCCCCTCAGCCTCCTCTTCTCCAGGCTGGACACCCCCAGCTCCCTCAGCTGCTCCTCACAAGTTCTCCAGCCCCTTCCCCTTGTCCTCCAGCCCCTTCCCCTTCTCCTCCAGCCCCTTCTCCTGCTGCTCCTCCAGCCCCTTCTCCTGGTGCTCCAGACCCCTCCCCAGCTCTGACCCTACAGACAGATGGTTTCATCATGTGGATTTTCAGCAGAAATGAGCAGGGATGATGTTGAGAAACGTTCCCTGCACAAAGACCATTGTGACATGGGCACATGAAGGTGGGGTGGGGGTGGTGAGTCCTGTAGGACCACCCAGGGGGGCAGCCAGCACCCACCTGGGGTTGAAAAGGCTCCAGGGAGACCTTAGAGCAGCTTCCAGTGCCTGAAGGGGCTCCAGGAAAGCTGGGGAGGGACTTGGGCCAAGGGCAGGAGGGATGGGACCAGGGGGGATGGCTTGAAACTGGCAGAGGGAGCTGGAGGTTGGACACAAGGAGGAAATTCTTGGCTGGGAGGGTGGGGAGAGCCTGGGCCAGGGAAGCTGTGGCTGCCCCATCCCTGGAAGTGTCCAAGGGCAGGTTGGATGGGGCTTGGAGCCACCTGGGCTGCTGGGAGGTGGCCCTGCCCATGGTGGGGGTTGGATCTAGATGGTCTTTGAGGTCCCTCCAACCCAAACCATCCCATGATTCCATGAATTTCTTCCCTCTGAGGGTGGGGAGACCCTGGAAGAGGTTTCCTAGAGAAGCTGTGGGCACTGGAAGTGTCCAAGGGCAGGTTGGATGGAGCTTGGAGCAACCTGGGCTGCTGGGAGGTGGCCCTGGCCATGGTGGAGGTTGGATCTAGATGGTCTTGAAGGTCCCTCCAACCCAAACCATCCCATGATTCCATGTCTCTATTTACCAAATCCAAGGCCCAGGGATTGAATTTGAATCCCAACCCCTGTTGTCCCTCAGAGCCAAGAGCTTGAACATCTCTTGTTTGCCACCAGCAGGGTTTGTGCAACAGGAAGAAGTGACTCAACTTGAGCAGCCCCAGTGGGCAAAGTGAAACCTCTTGCTTTTGAAAGCAGATCTTCTGAGGTGCCCTCAGATCAGGTTCTCATGACCTTTTGCTCCATCTCCCCGAGACCCTTTCCCATCTAATTCTATTTGAGGTGGAAAAACTGGACATCAGGGCTTTGTCCCACACATTTGGACTCTTTAGCATGTGCAGATCTGGATTATGTCAAGATTTGGTCACATTTCCCTGTCCTGGAAGGAAACTGAAGTCCCTGTGCCCCAGAGGTCTCCTAAATATCCATCAATCCATCCTTCCAGTCCCACCTCTCCTTGACCAGTGAGGAAGAGGGAGAAGAACATCCACTGGGATAACCAGAAGCCTGGAAAAACCCCCAACTGAGTCCTGTGGTCACTATGACTCTTTAGCCTGGTTTCAAAATGGAAAATTGAATTGCAAACTGGTTTCTCTTACTGGACAACCCCACAGCAACTGGGAGGCTGATCTAGAAGCTCTTCTAGAGGTTAAACCCATCTCTGTTTCTTGAAGGACATATCTTTCTACTTCTTATCCCATGTCATGGGAAGTTTCTGCCCCATCCTTGGATGGACAAACCCATCATCTCATCTGCATCAAACCTTCCCATCCCTGGAAGTGTCCAAGGGCAGGTTGGATGGGGCTTGGAGCAACCTGGGCTGCTGGGAGGTGGCCCTGCCCATGGTGGGGGTTGGATCTAGATGAGCTTGAAGGTCCCTCCAATCCAAACCAGTGTGAGATTCTGGGATAACTGTCCCTCCAGGACCTCCCCAGCCCCATAACTATCTTGGAACACTTTCCAGTGCCTGAAGGGGCTCCAGGAAAGCTGGGGAGGGGCTTGGGCCAAGGGCAGGAGGGATGGGACCAGGGGGGGTGGCTTGAAACTGGCAGAGGGAGCTGGAGGTTGGACACGAGGAGGAAATTCTTGGCTGGGAGGGTGGGGAGAGCCTGGGCCAGGGAAGCTGTGGCTGCCCCATCCCTGGAAGTGTCCAAGGGCAGGTTGGATGGGGCTTGGAGCAACCTGGGCTGCTGGGAGGTGGCCCTGCCCATGGTGGGGGTTGGATCTAGATGATCTTGAAGGTCCCACCAACCCAACCCATCCCATGATCATCCACCTTCTAGAAAGCTCTCTGCTCTCCTCTGTCTCTCCTCATCGTTGCAGGGGGAGGAAGCTCTGGGTGAGCAGAGCCTGGAGGTATTTTTAGCAGGAGGAGCTTCTTGTTCTGCTGCTCAGCAGAAGCATCACTTCCCCTTCAGCTGCAGTCACTGTGACCCTGAGGTGAACATCCCAAGTCCTCATGGAGGACTTGGAAGAACAATTTTGGTTCTAAAAAGATCAGTTTAGACATGAGTCACCAACCACTTTTTTCCATCAGGGCCAAATTATGGAACTACTGAGATGTTTTGCCCCCTCTCTGAAGTGCCAGGGACCTTGTTGTCCCCTCTGGCAGGAGAGGTTTGTCCTCTCAGGTGGGCCAGAAACCTCTGAGATGCTCTGAGGGGGGAGTGTCACCCCAGTTGAAACCAATTACCATCATCAGTAAGGTTGAGAAGAAGGAGTTAGAGCAAATTTTAGTCAGAGGCACTTGAGTTGCTGGTGTGGAAGGTCCTTCCAGAGAGGACATTGCACCTTCTGCCTCCAGGAGAAGGTGGTGGGCATCTTTGATCTGACATCCATGAACACCCAGAAGAAATTAAACCAATCATTTCACCCCCCAGAGGAAGAGGAGAGTTGGGACCTTCATGGAAAGCCCAGTTGGAAGAACTTCCAGCTGGTTTTTTTGAAGCACCTGAGGTGGCTCATGGGCTGATGGGCCACATCCTGCCCCCAAAACCTTCCATGACTGAGCTTTTATTTTAGGATTCTAGAGCAAAATTGGATGGAAATGTCACCACGTACCCGTAGCTCCTGGATCTCCCATGGTTGAATCTTCACCACTTGGCTCCAAAAGCAGCAAGAATCCCCGATCCCTCTGGGAAAAACCCAAACTCTTGCTCAGATCCAAGATGAAGAAGGAATCCAAGAGGCCATGGGGACTTGGGGATGTCCCCAAAAAGGGGACAAAGCCCTGGCAGGAGCAGCCGTGGGGGGAGAACGTGGCTTCTGTGACCACAGAGCTGCTTCCTGCAGAGACACTTCCGTGTGATTTGCATCACCCTGAAGTGTCACAGGAAGGAGCAGAAAGAAAAAAAAACCAACAACACAACAAAGGAGCAGTTTTTCTCTCTTCAGAAGGTGGTGGAAACCTCTGGAGATGGGATGGGACGTGGAGGCTCCTTCTAGCCCATCAAAGGGTCTGTTTGATGGAAACGTTGAGTTCCTTCAGGACTTAGAGGTGGAGATGTGGAAGCTCCATCCCTGGAAGTGTCCAAGGGCAGGTTGGATGGGGCTTGGAGCCACCTGGGCTGCTGGGAGGTGGCCCTGCCCATGGTGGGGTTGGATCTAGATGATCTTTGAGGTCCCTTCCATCCAAACCATTCCATGATTCCATGAAGTTCTTCACTCTGAGGGTGGGGAGACCCTGGAAGAGGCTTCTTAGAGAAGTTGTGGGTGCTGGAAGTGCCCAAGGGCAGGTTGGATGGGGCTTGGAGCAGCCTGGGCTGCTGGGAGGTGGCCCTGCCCGTGGTGGGGGTGGGACTGGGTGGTCTTAAAGGTCCTTTCGAACTCAAACCATTCCATGATTCTATGATTCTAGGAAAAAGCACCTGGGCCTTAAGCAGCAATGATTGTTACTGGGTCCAGTGCTGGAGCCTCCTACACTGGAAGGACATGGAGTTTCTGGAGAGAGTCCAGAGGAGGCCACGGAGATGATGGGAGGGCTGGAGCAGCTCTGGAGACAGGCTGGGAGAGTTGGGGTGTTCAAGTGGAGAGGAGAAGGCTCCAGGGAGACCTTGGAGAACCTCCCAGTGCCTGAAGGGGCTCCAGGAAAGCTGGGGAGGGGCTTTGGCCAAGGGCAGCAGGGATGGGACCAGGGGGGATGGCTTGAAACTGGCAGAGGGAGCTGGAGGTTGGACACGAGGAGGAAATTCTTGGCTGGGAGGGTGGGGAGAGCCTGGGCCAGGGAAGCTGTGGCTGCCCCATCCCTGGAAGTGTCCAAGGGCAGGTTGGATGGGGCTTGGAGCAGCCTGGACTGGTGGGAGGATCCAGCAAAGCTTGTGGAAATCCTCCACTCCGTGGAGAACAGACCAGGAAGAAGCAGGTGATCAGTCCTCTCCTCCTTCTCCTGCTTCCCAAACCCCTGCCTTCTGGAAGATGAGAAGGTCCAGGCAGCAGGAGTCCCCCCCCCAAATCTCCATGAAGAAGAACTTTGGCTCCAGAGCCTTTTGGGATGCCCAGTTTGGGACAAACCAGTTGGATCTGCAAGGATGAACCAGGATGATGCTTCCTGAGGTGATGGTCCCATCACCAGAGCTTCAGGACACTCCACCTGGGGTGGGACTCGTGCAGCAGCAGATGGGAACCCCCCTGAGAAGCCACAGGCCACGGAGCAGCTGCTGCAGGTTGGAATTCCAGGCTTGGAGCAACCTGGTTTAAATTAAATTTTCCATCCAATTTTTCATCCAATTTTCCATCCAATTTTCAATCCAATTTTTCAATCCAATCTTTAAACCAATTTTTAATCCAATTTTTCAATCCCCTTTTCAATCCAATCTTTAATCCAATGTTAAAACCAAATTTCTCAATCCAATTTTAAATCCCATTTCAAACCCAGTTTTTAATCCAATTTTAAAACCAACTTTTCATCCCATTTTTAACCAATTTTTAAATCAAATTTTAAATCAAATTTTTCATCCAATTTTCCATCCAATTTTCCATCCAATTTTCAATCCAATTTTTCAATCCAATCTTTAAACCAATTTTTAATCCAATTTTTCAATCCCCTTTTCAATCCAGTTTTTAATCCAGTTTTAAAACCACCTTTTCATCCCATTTTTAACCAATTTTTAAATCAAATTTTAAATCAAATTTTTCATCCAATTTTTCATCCAATTTTCAATCCAATTTTTCACCCAATTTTCAATCCAATTTTTAATCCAGTTTTTCATCCAGTTTTTCACATGTTCAAACCAATTTTCCAATCAACTTTTTCAATCCAATCTTTAATCCAGTTCTTGATCCAATTTTTCAATCCCCCTTTTCAATCCAATTTTTCATCCAATTTTAACCCCAAATTTCTCAATCCAATTTTTATGCCAATTTCAAATCCAATTTCAAATCCAATTTCAAATCCAATTTTCCAATCCAGTTTGTAGTCCAATTTTAAAACCAACTTTTCATCCCATTTTTAACCAATTTTTAAATCAAATTTTAAATCAAATTTTTCATCCAATTTTTCATCCAATTTTCAATCCAATTTTTCATCCAATTTTCAATCCAATTTTCAATCCAATTTTTTCATCCAGTTTTTCAAATGTTCAAACCAATTTTCCAATCAACTTTTTCAATCCAATCTTTAATCCAGTTTTTGATCCAATTTTTCAATCCCCTTTTCAATCCAATTTTTCATCCAATTTTAACCCCAAATTTCTCAATCCAATTTTTATGCCAATTTCAAATCCAATTTCAAATCCAATTTTCCAATCCAGTTTTTAATCCAATTTTAAAACCACCTTTTCATCCCATTTGTAACCAATTTTAAAATCAAATTTACAATCCAATTTTTAATTCAATTTTAAAACCAAATTTCTCAATCCAATTTTTATGCCAATTTCAAATCCAATTTGCAATCTAGTTTTTAGTCCAATTTTAAGACCAACTTTTCATCCCATTTTTAACCAATTTTTAATACAAATTTTCAAATTTACAATCCAGTTTTTAATCCAATTTTTAAACCACCTTTTCATCCCATTTGTAACCAATTTTAAAATCAAATTTTAAATCAAATTTACAATCCAATTTTTCATCCAATTTTAACCCCAAATTTCTCAATCCAATTTTTATGCCAATTTCAAATCCAATTTCAAATCCAATTTGCAATCCAGTTTTTAGTCCAATTTTAAAACCACCTTTTCACCCCATTTTTAACCAATTTTTAAACCAAATGTTAAATCCAATTTTTCATCCAATTTTTCATTTTGGGGTTGGAAAAACCTTCATTTCCAGGTGGGACCTGGAGCAGAGGAACCTTGAATCCATCCAAGTTTTGGAAAATTCATCTGATTTTTGGAAAATTCATCTGATTTTGGGAAAATATCTTTGATTTCTTTTGAAAATTCATCTGATTTTTGGAAAATTCATCCGATTTTGGGAAAATACCTTTGAATTTTTGGAAAATTCATCTGATTTTTGGAAAATTCATCTGATTTTGGGAAAATATCTTTGATTTCTTTTGAATATTCATCTGATTTTTGGAAAATTCATCTGATTTTGGGAAAAATACCTTTGATTTCTTTTGAATATTCATCTGATTTTTGGAAAATTTATCTGATTTTGGGAAAATATCTTTGATTTCTTTTGAAAATTCACCTGATTTTTGGAAAATTCATCTGATTTTGGGAAAATACCTTTGATTTCTTTTGAAAATTCATCTGATTTTTGGAAAATTCATCCAATTTTGGGAAAATACCTTTGATTTCTTTTGAAAATTCTTCTGATTTTTGGAAAATTCATCCAGTTTTGGGGAAATTCATCTGATTTTGGGAAAATACCTTTGATTTCTTTTGAAAATTCATCTGATTTTTGGAAAATTCATCCGATTTTGGGAAAATACCTTTGATTTCTTTTGAAAATTCATCTGATTTTTGGAAAATTCATCCAGTTTTGGGAAAATTCATCTGATTTTGGGAAAATACCTTTGATTTCTTTTGAAAATTCATCTGATTTTTGGAAAATTCATCTGATTTTTGGAAAATTCACCTGATTTTTGGAAAATTCATCTGATTTCTAGTGGATTTTTCCAGATGTTGCAGCTCTGGACACGTGGGGACAATGACTTGAGGAACATCCCCATCCAAGTCATCCCACGTCGACCCCCTGAGCTCCCTATGGAGACTCTTCCCCTTCTTCCCGCGTTTCCTTCTTCTCCTTCTTCTTGTCCAGCTTGTACTTGAGGCGGCGCAGGGGGTGGGTGATGCTTCTGCTGGTGGGATCCTCAAAATCTTCTGCCAAGAGGAAATTCCTGTCCACCAGCTCGGCAGCTTCTTGCCAGTTCCTGAAGCAAGAGGTGCCCATGCTCCGGATCTCCTCCACGGCATTCCCGACGATCACCTCCCCGTTGGGCTTCAGCACCACCACGGCAGGAACCTCAGAGATGGAGAAGCGAAGCTCCAGCTCCCTGAGGGAGAAGGAGGAGATGGGTCAGCTTGGGAAGGGGGCAGAAGTCCCTGCTCCTCATCATCTTCCTCCTCAGCATCTCCCCGTTGTGACGAGGAGGACATTGAGGGGATGGAGTGAGTCCAGAGATGGGGAATGGAGCTGGGGAAGGGGCTGGAGGACAAGGGGAAGGGGCTGGAGAACATTAAGAAGGGGCTGGAGGACATGGAGAAAGGGCTGGAGGACATGGAGAAGGGGCTGGAGGACAAGGAGAGGGGCTGGAGGACAAGGAGAAGGGGCTGAAGGACAAGGGGAAGGGGCTGGAGGACAAGGAGAAGGGGCTGAAGGACAAGAAGAAGCATCTGGAGACAACAGAGCCCTGGGCCAGGCTGCCCAGAGAGGCTGTGGAGTCTCCTGCTCTGGAGACATTCCCAGCCCGGCTGGTTCCTGTGGGATCTGCTGGAGGTGACCCTGCTCTCCAGGGGGTGGCACTGGATGATCTCCAGAGGTCCCTTCCCACCCCACCCCTCTGTGACTCCATGAAATATTTTTGCTTTATCAACAAGTGCAGCCAAAGAAGTTTCCCCATTTTTCCCAGTAACATCACACCGGCCGCTCCAGTGGGGACTGAAAATCATGGGATGGGTTGGGTTGGAGGGACCTCAAAGATCATCTAGTCCCAACCCTCTGCATAGGCAGGGCCACCTCCCAGCAGCCCAGGTTGCTCCAAGCCCCATCCAACCTGCCCTTGGACACTTCCATCACCCACAACTTCTCTAGGAAACCTCTCCCAGGGTCTCCCCACCCTCAGAGTGAAGAACTTCATGGAATCATGGGATGGTTTGGGTTGGAGGGACCTCAAAGACCATCTACTCCCAACCCTCTGCATAGACAGGGCCACCTCCCAGCAGTCCAGATTGCTCCAAGCCCCATCCAACCTGACGTTAGACACTTCCAGGGATGGAGGAATCACCTTGAAGATCATCCATGTGGTCTTCAAGGTCCTTTCCAATCCAAAATATTCCATGATCTAAAGAGCATCTAGATCCAACCCTCACCATGGGCAGGGCCACCTCCCACCAGCCCAGGTTGCTCCAAACCCCATCCAACCTGCCCTTGGACACTTCCAGGGATGGGGCAGCCACAGCTTCCCTGGCCCAGGCTCTCCCCACCCTCCCAGCCAAGAATTTCCTCCTCGTGTCCAACCTCCAGCTCCCTCTGCCAGTTTCAAGCCATCCCCCCTGGTCCCATCCCTCCTGCCCTTGGCCAAAGTCCCTCCCCAGCTTTCCTGGAGCCCCTTCAGGCACTGGAAGGTTCCCCAAGGTAGTTATGGGGTGGGAAGGGTTTGGGGGTGGTTATCCCAGAATCCCAGACTGGTTTAGGTGGGAAGGGACTTCAAAGATCATCTAGATCCAACCC